>NW_005054519.1:827203-829314 GCF_000277835.1 Geospiza fortis
GGCCAGGTTGGACACTGGGGCTGGGAGCACCTGGGACAGTGGGAGGTGTCCCTGCCATAGCAGGGGTGGGATGGGATGGGATTTAAGGTCTAACCCACACCATTCTGCAGTTCTCTGAATTATTAATGTATTATGTAATCATAATTTTCTCAATTAATCACTAATCAATAATAATTTTCTTAAAGATAGGGGTTTAGAAGATAGAGCAACAACAAAATCTGTTGAAGTGTACCTTCTATATTGAATCATTTTGACACTACAAGCAGTTGCTAGTCAAATTTTCAAGATATTCCCAGGCTTCATTACAAGTTATTGTTTTTATTAAGTCCTGTGAAATTACTGCCTTGGCTATAATTTATTTAGATGGTTGACTTTTTTATTTCATTGTTTTTCATAGGTTATGGGTATACATATTTGAATAAACTGGGCTTTCAGGTAGCAAATGATAATATTATATAATCAATAGTGCTCTAGTGTTAAGAAATACTGCAAGGTTTTCATTAAATCAGAGAAAAGTGCAGGTAAAGGAATGCTAACAAGTATTGATGTTTAGATTTTATTTATCAATGTTGTTAAACTCCTCTCCACTGCACTGAGTTTATTTTTCCACATTAAAATAACTTTATTTGGTATCTCTAGGGCTGAGTTTTAAACAAGATAAAGTACCTTGTGAATTAATTTATTTCGAAGAGAAAAGAAAATACAATTTGTATCTTTTCATTAAATTATCCTTAGCTATATTGATTTTACCCAAGTTAAAATTTATTTAGCTGAAAAAGAAACAAAGCAACAATCCAAATGTGTATCTTATTCTGTGTTAAACTGGGGAGTCAATCCTTGTGGTATTTCACTTCATATTTTATCCATTATTTATCCATTATTATTCATTATATTAATATTAGTCAGTCTCTGATTACCATACTGGCATCCAAATTACATATTTGTACTGGAAAAGTCTCATATATTCAAATGTTTGAAAGCAGCTAAATTACATTTGAGAAAACATTATTGCTTGGGAGAAGAGACCAACACCCATAAAAAATATGGAACACTTCCCAAATCATGCATCATCCTTGCACAGATTCCATGCACAGATCAACAAAATACACAGAGGAGGAAGGTTGAAGGAGATAATAAATATTGCCACAAGAGTCAAGGTTCTGTCCTCAGAATTAGGGACCTGAACAACTGCTGATGAAGGAAATTATTTTTCTATTGTGGGAATATGTATTCAGCCATTCCCACCTCATGTAGGTATTTATGTTCTATGTTTGATTTGCTCCTGGTGTTTATTGAAGCAAAACATGGGAAGAGGTGATAAAATATACAGATGGGGATAAAATGACAGCTAATTCATTTACTGTGGAAAATAAGGTATGGATATTCTGAAATGTGACACACAACATCAAGGTGTCTTAGAGGCTATTTTGAAACAATTTATCTTATTAACAGCACAATCATGTTTTCCTGAAAACATCACACACTCATCAGAGCTAATGTATATTTCTGACCACAGAATGGTATTGAAGATAATGAGTACAAATAGTTCACTTAACAGAATTGCTGCTCTCTAGTTGTATAATTTTCTGTTTCAATTTCTTTAGCAATTATACATAAAGTATTTAATTTTATATTTGGTAAATAACGGCCACAGTGTAATTTGAACAATTAAGCATGACAGTTCTCTGTTGTGACACTTCTGCTGTGGTTACCAAGACTACCTTCCAAAGAAATACTTCTCTGTAATACTGAATGTACTCATCAGGTATTAAATCCCAGCCACACCAACAGAAAATGCTGCTGCAGTTTTGTGATCCACAAAAATCTGGAGGGAAGAGCAGTGTGGATTTGCACGGCTCAGCAAGGACCTGCAGGGGCTGGAGCGTGTCCAGGGCAGGGAACAGAGCTGGGCAAGGGGCTGGAGCCCCAGCAGGGGCTGAGGGAGCTGGGAAGGGGCTCAGCCTGGAGAAAAGGAGGCTCAGGGGGCCCTTGTGGCTCTGCACAAGTCCCTGCCAGGCGGGGACAGCTGGGGGGTCGGGCTCTGCTCCCAGGAACAGGGACAGGAGCAGAGGGAACGGCCTCAGGCTGGGCTCAGGGTGGGCACAGCAGGA
>NW_005054519.1:829325-829693 GCF_000277835.1 Geospiza fortis
GTTCATAGAATCACAGAATTTTCTGAGTTGGAAGGGACCCAAAAGGATCATCGAGTCCAACTCTTAAGTGAACAGCCCGTGTGGGGATCACAACCACAACCTTTGTTTTACCAGCACCATGCTCTGATTAACTGAGCTAATCTCAGGGTTGTTAAATATTGGAATTAATTACTCCAGCTGCAGAACCATTGAGGTTGGAAAATCCCTCCCAGCCCATGGAGTCCCAGCTGTGCCAGACGCCCACCTTGTCCCCAGCCCAGAGCCCTGAGTGCCACCTCCAGCCCTTCCTGGGACACCTCCAGGCATGGGCACTCCAGAGCTCCCTGGGCAGCACCTGCCAAGGCCTGAGCAGCCTTTCCATAGGGAAA
>NW_005054519.1:829770-843885 GCF_000277835.1 Geospiza fortis
ATTCCAGAACTTTATCACTCTTTCAATGAAAAACTTTTTCCTAACATCCAACCTGTATTTCCCTTGGTGCAGCTTGAGGCTGTGTGCTCTGGTTGTGTCAGTGCTGCTGGAGAAAGAGCCCAGCCCCAGCTGAGCACAGGCACCTTTCAGGAGCTGTGCAGAGTGATGGGGGCAGCCCTGAGCCTCCTTTCCTCCAGGCTGAGCACCCCCAGCTCCCTCAGGGGTTCCTCACAGGGCTGAGGCCGTTCCCTCTCCTCCTGTCCCTGTCCCTGGGAGCACAGCCCAACCCCCTGGCTCGGCCTTGCTCAGGTACTTTGGGCTTTCCTTCCCTCTTTTCCTAACTGAGTGAAAGACGCCAAGCGCAGAAAGTAGTGGCCACCTCTTGGCTAAGAAAGCACTTCCAAACCAGACCCTTATGTTGTGCAAAGGAACTTAAAGCAGAAAATAAAATATTCATCCCTGAGTACCTGCTTTTCATTCTTATTTCAGACATTACATTAAACATTATCTAGTTAATTAGGTGTTTTTTACATTTTCTAAAACAATCAGAGGTCTTTGCCTAAGCTTAATTATGCAACCACCAGAATATTTTCTCTCCTAAAATAAAAGGAAGAATGGTGGAGGACATAATGTAAACGAGATCCAAGCTGTAGATTGAGAAAGTAATTTCCAAATTTTACCACATTTTTCCCCTAGATTTACAGTCAGGCACTTAGGAAATGTAGTCCAGACTGTCTGGGCACATATATATTTCTGTATAATATATAAATATCAGAGTAGAATGAATAAAGTATTTTCCATGAATAGTAATTTGAATTTTAATAGAAATTTTACTTCAATCTCAATTTTTTCATTACTGAGTGACTGAACATTTCTAGGAAAAATAGTTTCCAAATGTGATACTCTAAACCTTCTATTCAACTAAATTTCATAAGTTTAGGTTCTTAAAATTACTGCTACCTAAATTCTGATAAATTTGTTTAAAAGCAGCACTGTGCTGCCTATCCAGAAGAAAGGAACAATGAGATGTCTTTCACGTTGCCAGTGTTAATAACTTTTATTTTGGTGAGTAACCCCAAGCATTTCCTCCTCTGCACAACCCCACCTCAGCCCCACTGGATTTGGGATGGTCTAATACTGCTGCTGAGGTTTGTATTTTGGGGGAAAAGGGCCTTATATTCCCATATAACCATCCATGAGACAGGAATTAGGATTGAGAACGTCAGACAGCCATAATCAAACAATACTTGAGCTTTTACAAAAAATGGTTCTGGAATGAATACAGAATGTCTCAGAGCACACTCGTGACAATTCTGAGGAGATAAAAACAGAGAAATTACATGAATTATTTATTAGGACTCTCATATTGGAAGTCAGATATCAGGAGTTCTACTCCAAGCTCTACCACCAACCTTCTGTGTGACCTTAGACAAATAGATTTATCTGCTTATGCCTATTCCATGGGGTTTTTTTTTGTGTTCTGATTTAAAATAATTCAGCTAAAATTTTGTCTTTTCCTGCACGTTCATAAAAGCACCTAATACATTCCTGTCAACCTTGATTAGTGCCTTTAAACAGAAAGGAAATAAAAGTAAATTGCAAAAAAATAATTAAGATTAAAAACATGAACAAAATTCACTTTCATGTTGTGTAGAGAATTATTCTTTATAGTAGTCAACTGTGTTATACACAGTACATGTAATTATTTAATCAAACTTTGCATGCTGTAGGTTTAAATATAATTAGTAAATATTTTTCCAAAGAAAAGTTGTAAGTTATTTAAAGGCTAAATTCACATAAAACTGATGTGGGTTTGGGTGATTTTGATTTTTTTAAGTATTTCCCCTTTCTACACAACATTTAAGGACAACATATTTTTGCCTGAGATTTCAACAACTGTTTTATTTTTTTGGTTTTTTTTTTTTTGGAGTCTCCAAAAAGCTTTTTGGCCATGAAACCTCTGTTGAGAATTTCCATCTCAATGACTTTTCTGTTATCAATCTGACACTGCCTTAAAGCCCTCTGGACTAATTGTGCTTGTGCAGGGTTAATAATCAAATGAAACAGAGTGTTTAAAGCAAGAAATGAGAGAAATACTTCAGGATTTAAAGCTTGGAAGGATGAAATCTCTGATCCTGCAAAAACAGAAGTCCCTATTTGAGTTTGCACACAAAATAATTCATACACTGAAGTTGTGGGTCTGTCTAACCTGAGATCTTCTGAACACCCAAGTTCAGTGAGAATGTTGATACATCTTCTAAGAAATATGCATTATAGGACAATTCACCAGGTTTGGGACAGCTCTTATGCCCAGGACTGAGAAGATGGTCCATGTGCCCAGATAATCTCAAAAATTCCCTCAATCTCCTTGACAATGAATCTTCAATAAAGCTACATAGACAGTGAAACTTCTTACAGCCTCTCAGGTAAATTATTTTATACTAATTGGATGGAATCTTCACATTTCTGTAGAAAAACTTTGGAAAAAATGCTTCTTATGATTAAAGAGATTATTTCAGTTCAATTTATATTGAATTTTCTGGTGAAATTAATGGTCTTATGTAATGGTAGAAAGGACTGCTGACTGACATCCACCAAAAGTTAACAGATGTGCCAAAGCCACACCTCTGTTGTTATTCTTTGCTGAGACACATGAATTTAAGCAACAACAACAAAAAAGACATAAAACAGAACACAAAGAAAACATCTTTTCTTTTTATGATAAAACTGACATATCCAGTATTTGTTATTTTGGCATTGTCTTCATCAGTCTGAGCTTGTCACATATATTTTAATACATGATTTATGGTTATAAATTCATTTTCCATTCTCATTTATAATATGGTGTCACATTTTATCACAAGTGCATTTAATCATCTGCTGTCTGCATACTAATGGTTACAAATATGATACCTGTGTAGACCCAGCAACCAGTTGCTGTAACTGTCTCTGACTGCAACGCTTGAATGCTTTGAAAAGTGCTGATAAATAGAGAAGTTCAGACATTTTTATGTGTCTGCCCCATTTGAATAGCCAAGATAAAATTCTCCTGCTTCACCAAGAACTTGATTCTTTTTGTCCCCACTTGAAAATTTTTTGCATGCACTCATCCATCCTCAGAACAGTGTCAGTGCATAAAATTAAGAGCGTATAAGTATCTTAGGAATTGATACTAAAAAGGCAAAGAGGAAGATCAGATAGAAGAAAAAGCAGTATCTACCCAAATTTAGGATAATTAAAAAAAAAAAGAAAGGAAGTCAGTGTTTTGTTTAAAATTTGTTGGCCAAATTCTGCTATGCAGTGAATGTGAGCACATGTTTAAATTTGGGACGCTTTAAATGCACAACTGAATCTCCAAATATTACCATTTAAAGGCAGCATATCAATACAGCCTTTTAATTAATTTTTCTGAGGAAAGCAATCCTCACTATTTTTTGCTCTATGTTTTTAACTTAGACTTTTCACAAATATGAGAAATCTCAATGGAAACATTTCAATTCCAGTATTTCAGAAGAAAGTGGGTTGCAGTCAACTTCAGCAATTTTAACAGGGAAAAGAAAAACACTGTGTAACCAACAGGGCGAGGGAAAATTGATTAAAAATATACAGAAATTCACCTGGCCTGGAGTACTGCAGCAAACACAGACTCAGAGAATGGGTTGGGTTGGGAGGAACTTTAAATCTCACCCAGTGCCACCCCCTGCCATGGGCAGGTGATGCTTTCAGTTTTATCTTTCATATTTTTTAGATTCTGTTCTGCCTAGGAGTGTAGCTCTGAGCTTCATATTAAGTGTTGGTAGGTTCTCTTCACAGGGTAGGTTGAAAAACAATTCCTTTTCCAGCTTGAGACCAAGGACAACTATACAAGCCTCAGACCAAAAGGTATAAACATGGGGAACTGAAGAAGAGGCAGACAAGGAGGATGGGGCTTCATAATTGGACAATTAACTCCAATATGCAAATGGAGCAGAACTTATAAAAGTGTGAGACCTTCTGACCAATCATGCATTTTGTGACCAATTTGAGTCCATCTTGGGTGCAGCCTGGGCTGGGCTCTTGTGCTCCCAAGGTGGATCCATTGAGGCCTTTTAGTAAATAACTATTTTATTCTCTTAGCTCTGTCCAGCATCTGTTCCAGATTCAGCCTCTCAAGGCATCACAGGGACACCTCCCACTGTCCCAGGCTGCTCCAGCCCCAGTGTCCAGCCTGGCCTTGGGCACTGCCAGGGATCCAGGGGCAGCCCCAGCTGCTCTGGGCACCCTGTGCCAGGGCCTGCCCACCCTGCCAGGGAACAATTCCTCATTGCCAAGATCCCACCCAGCCCTGCCCTCTGGCACTGGCAGCCATTCCCTGGCTCCTGTCCCTCCAGCCCTTGGCAATTGTCTCTCTCCATCTTTCCTGCAGCTCCTTCAGGCCCTGCAAGGCCACCCTGAGCTCAGCCAAAGCTTCTCCTGTGCAGGTGAACAATGCCAGCTGTGCCAGCCTTTCCTCCCAGCAGAGCTGCTCCATCCCTCTGCTCCTCTTGGAGCCTCCTCTGGGCTCTCTCCAATAGTTCAACTTTAATCATTCACATGCCAATGTTCTGAGTTTCTCTCAAAAATACCAGCATGGTTTCTGAATAAACTTAAGCAATTTACAGACACACACACACATGCACAAAAGCTTTCAATTTGTACATGAATGTCTACTTAGCTACATTTAGGGTAACTTATTTCAAGCTGTCAATGTTAATTATCTTATTGTCTTGTCCTTATAGGCAGAGAAATTGAGCCTACAAGAACTAGGCTTATGAGTATTTTAGTCATATTTCTAATTGACTGTTTGACACTTTCTGTGCCTTCTGTCCTGAGCAAAGTAATTTGCCATACTCTAAACCAGACAAGCGTGTGCAGCTGACAGGCCAAAAATCCTGAGCTGTCACTTCTGTGGTGTGGATGGAGCTTCCTGCTCAAGAACTGAAAAATAAATCTTCCTCAGTATGGTGAAAGATTAATATAGTGCATATTTATCAGAAACTACAGGTTATGATATTTATCTTAACCTTTAAAGCAGAAGCTTTTGAAAACACCTTACAAATCCAGGTGCAAGCAGTGCACATTCCAGGAGCATGCAGAAGGCAGGAATGTCTATTTGCAATTTCCAAAGTTCACAAAGAACACAAGGTTCAGCTGTGAGGAGGCAAAATTCAGACTGAAAGTGGAGAGTGGTGCCAAAATTCTCAGCTGAAACTGCAAGAAATTAAGTGTCCTGTGTGTTGAAAAGCATTGTAAGATCACCTTAGAGTCAATTCTATAAAATACAGCTGATGGTTTCTGCATGGGCACTGAGCTTTACATGAATCCAGGGGGGGATTCTACCCCTCTGCCCCTCAGTGATTTCCCACCTGCAGAGCTGTCCCAGCCTGGGCCAGCACAGGAGGCACCTGGTGCTGCTCAAAGAGCCCAGAGGAGGACTAAGAACATGCTCATGATAACCTCTAATGGTCTAGTGGAGGTCTCACCAATGGCTTTAGCAATTTAGCAATGATTTTACTAAAAACCAAGCCTTCACCATGTCACATTCATATTTTCTGAAAAATCCCTTTCACCCAGGATTCTTCTCCTGGGAAGCTGAGAACTCTCAGGGAAAAAGGAAAACAATTCTTATCTCATTTGTTTCTCCTGTGTTGTGCTCATGTGGAATGTGTTTGGAGATTGTTTACCCACAGGTGATTGTTCCATTGGATTCTGCTGGGAGTTGTTTTCACTCTTTGGCCAATCAGGGCCAAGCTGTGTCAGGACCATGGAGAGAGTCATGAGTTTTCATTATTATCTTTTTAGCATTCAGTAAGTATCCTTTCTGTATTCTTTAATATAGTTTAGTATAGTATTCTTTAATATAATATAGTATCATAAAATAATAAATTAGGCTTCTAAGAACATGAAGTCAAATTCATCATTCCTTCCTGCCACAGGGCACCCTGCAAATACAATATTCACCACTCTCCTGCATCCAACTGCAGTTAACTGATAGCAACAGGGGACTATCATGGTCTGTCCTGGCCAGCCAGGATTTTCAGAGATGGGAATAAACAGACACCAAAGGCTTGGTTTTTATTTCAGTTTCTAAATAGGATTAGAGTAAGAACAGGAATTTTTGTGGTGATATCACTGGGCCCTAGAAATGGTCCAGCTTGACCCAACTGTAACTTGAATAGTATGGTATTTTTCAAAGCCAGGCAGCTTTGCTAACAAGGAGCACTTTCATCTGCCAGAGATCATGTTCCAGTTTTAAAACATCAACTACTGGCACTTTTTATAGAAACAAAATTGCCATTTTCTTTGGTACAATAAAACAAAACTTTCCATAACCATTTTCACTTTGGAAATTATTTCACCCTCTTATCAGTTGTCTACTATGAAGGGAATTTGGGAGTGTAGTGAATTGTACTGTAGCACAATTTTCATACAAAAAATATTGGCTGGTCCTTTGCAGATTTGTAGTTAAAGCAACTGAAAACAGAATTCTTCATGCAAAAACTGGCGACTCTAACAAGGAACAATACCAGCTTCATCTCTAAGGATTATGTCAATTTAAATAATGCACAGTAATTAACAGGCACTTTTTTTCCCCCAGTTTTTTATACTGTTTGTGAGAGGTCATTCCTGTCACACTGTTCTTGAAAGAAATTTTTTAATTATGCATAATTCACACTGTGCTACTGATATCTGCTTGTCTTTATTTGTGTTACGTCTTTGGGATTCCTCAATGTCAGCGATGCAAAGAGATTTGTGTTCAGAAGAAAGGGCAGAAAGCCTCATCTCTGTTTCTCTCATATCTGAGTTTGCATAAGGAAGGAGGCTGTGCATGATGAATCACGTATCACACCTATTATCTCCTCTAAATATAGAGGGAGGAGAACTGACAGCTCTAGCAAAGGTGGTTTGATACTCGTTAACAAGCCTGGCTTTTAAAAATCATTCTACACCAGCATTTAAGGAACACATATTCCACTTTTGGGCCAACAGCACAAGCTCCCACACCTAAAACCTACAGACAAGTGATTTCTCATTTTGTATGTATTACATTTTTGTACCATAGAGTATCCTCTGGAAGGAAATAGATCTCCTTCCTGAGAAAAGCAGTTTCATAGTACTCACTTTTCCTTAATCTAGTTACACTATTTCACAAGGGTCCTACAGAAAACTTTGGTGTCTTTTCCTATAAAAAATCCACTTGCAATAAAAGGGATTTTTTAAAATGAAAAACTGCCTTAAGTTCAGAGGCTCAGAGAGTTTGGAAGTTCTTGACCAGCATCTTTGTTTGCTTTCACCTCTCTGATCTCTCCAAATTTGAAATTAACTCCATTCTCCAATCTTGCAGCCTTAATCTAATTTGCCATCTTTCTCACATTGCTATGGATCAAGTGATTTACTTTAAGCTCCTCCTAATTTGGTTGTGCATGGAGGGTACTGGAATCAGCAGCACAAGATTGCAGAGTTGCACCTCTGTGAATTGGCAGCAGAAATGAGGAGGTGTCAGCTTGTAAAGCCTTTTGATGACCAAATGATGAATCAGAGTCCCTGATCACAGTTCAGTCAGCCAAATTAATGTCATTAATTAGGAGAAAACTAACTCCTCCACTTATTAAAAACCTTCCCTTGCCTCCTCCTTTCATGATAGATCTTTAATTTTGCATTTCTATCGCTTTTATTTGTTGCCTTCCTAACCCTGATTACCAGAGGAGTGTGTACTGCCAGAGCAGGCTCACTGGAAATGCCTCTGATCCATGTTTCCAGCTCCCTGACCTGTGAGGAATAACCCTTCCAAAATGTTCTCCCTGTCCTACTGGAGACACATTTCACTGCAGATGTGTTGCAATGTATTTGTTAGGCTATAGTGTGCACCAGCCAGCCTGCTTCTAAGTTTGTTATCAAAGCCTCAGCAATCTGTCAAGGCTATTGGAACATAAATTGCACTAAATTAAGAAAGAAGAGGCTGAGAAACCAAATACCAAGACTGCAAGAACTAGATAACAGAAGACTGTGAAAATCTGGACTGTAACCAATCATATACTCCAAGAAATGCAGGCAGAAAATGAGTGAACAAGACAAAGGCACCAATCAAGAAGTGTGTACTTGGTAGTTTGTAGAATCCATAAATGTGTGCATAATGTAAACAATAAACAGCTTCTGCTTCATCCCATGGGTCAGTTGTACAGGAGTCCTGGATTTCCTGCAATACAGAGGTACCAGACTCCCCCAGAAATCCATACCGCACACACTGAGGCTGCAGGGGCTCAGGGTGGGCTCTCCAGGCTCAGGGGAACAGAAATAGCCCCAGGATTGTCACAGATCTGTAAAGATTATTCTTTGGGGTTGCAGGGAACAGGTGACAATGGCCACACTGCCCTTCCCCTGTCCTGTCACAGCAGTGACACAAGAAAGCCTCGCCGGAGCACTTCTGATGAGACAACTGGGGATGCATTTCATGGAAGTCCTCAAATTAACTCTTGAAGGAAAGAACTGGCTTTGCACTTTCTTAGCTGCACGGACAGAATCTCCAGTGGGGAAGAGAGCTCATGCTATTTTTGCTACAGAAAAGCAGGGTGACACATTTCTGTCCCTCATAACATAGCTGGACATGACACTCAGTGTTCTGGGCTGGGGGATAAGGTGGGGATTGATCAGAGTTTGGACTCAATGATCTTGAAAGCATTTTCTAACCAAAAGGATTCTGTAGTTCTGTGACCATCATAGAAATACATATGAGAAATATGCAGCCATGATTTTCATAATGAACATGTTCAGACATATTTTAGCATCACCATGTGCCAGTGTGATTCCTGAAGATTCTGTATGTCTCCCCCATTTGGGTAAGAACAAAATCCAACATTCTTCCTGTTGAATTGGTGAGTGCAGGCCAGGGTGGAAAAGGAAACAACACAGGTAGCAGTGGAAAGGAAATGGAATCTGTATCTGGTGAATCTACGTTTTAAGAAAAAAAATAAACAAAACCAGAGTGAAACAGTTGCCCAGAGAAGCTGTGGCTGCCCCTGGATCCCTGGAAGTGTCCAAGGTCACGTTGGGCAGGACTTGGAGTAACCTGGGATAGAGGAATGTAGGCAGGGGATGGGATAAGATGATCTTTAATGTCCCTTTCAACCCAAGTCATTCTATGATTTATTTTAAAACTGAGGTGTGAGTTTGTGCCTAAACTGCACAGCTGAGAGGGACATGGAGATTATTACTCGTGTTAAAGCATGTCACCTTGTAAATACACCAAGATGGTAAATATCAATTATTTCAGAGTGTTTACCTTCAGCTGGAGATCTGCTGTCACACATTGGTGCACCCCAGCATGTCTGTTACCTTGAGGGCCAGGGAAGGTGATATTAAACACACAACTCACACCTGATTTTTGTCTGGCTCCTCATCCATTTTATGAGTGATCAATACTTGCAGATGCACAAATCTATGACAGGACTGAACCACATCTGAGAGAGGCAGGATTTCCCAGCACCATTTTGCTATTAGTGAGGATCACAGAAGTTGTTCCTCATTAAATTCTGTACACACACTCAGCACAAAGGAGCTGAGATAATCACACTGAGATGTGAAGTCTCATGATCAGCCCTGTGTGTTTATAAGCATCAGGCTGGGCTGTGTTTGCAGGGTGATGGAGAGAGGACAGTGGCCTTCCCCTCTGCTTCAGGAAGAACAGCCCAAGGAGATCTGAAATACCAGTGCCCTGGATATCAGAATATTAAGTATAATACTGTTAGGGAGGTGTCATATAAAGTCATACATTTTTAAATCCTGTTCTTTAATTATTACTGTAGGTTTAGAGCAATAGGTTCCAAGGACAAAGCAATGACTCGGAGCTGTGAAAGCCTGCAAATGGATCAGACATCATTTGTTTTTCAAACCTTCTGAATAATCAATTACAGGAAATTCAATTTCAAATTGAATTTGGGCTAAGAAGTATGTTTGAGCAACAGAAATTTCTGGAAGTTCAGACCATAACTGACCCATAAAGAATTTAAACAATCTTATTAATTTATGTGGAGAAAATAAAACTATGCTGTGGTTTCTTTTTCTTCTTGAAAATAATGAGAATGATATTTTTAGAGTACAAATATTTTTTTAAAAGTTCTAAAAGAAAATCTAGACTATTCTCTGTCCCATGGGAAAAAAAAAACCTTTATGGAATCTATCTCTGAGGTAAGTAGGGTAATTTTTTGCTAGAAGTGATGACATTCTGTAACAGGCCAAGATAATTTCTCCAGCAAAACGTACCTGGAGCAATTATTTTCCTAATATCCTGCTTAACTTTCTACATCATCACTCCCAGTGAATCTTCACAGTTAGTTAGAGGGCCACTAAAAAATACTTTCTGTACATGATTCTCTAGGGTACTTTATAACAGTTTCTTCTAGAGTACATTTTTAGCTTACCAATGAGGATATCCTGCTATTAGATGGGGTTACATGTTTTACAAAAAACCGAAGATCTATAGAATATCTAATACCTCACATATATCACTAAAACACCTGATATAACAAAGAAATGGTGGTTTTTTGGCATGATTTCTTTCATGATTCTGTTCTATCAGTTCTTTCACTAATTGTGTGTGTTCAGAAAGAGATGGTTTCATTATTTGTTCCCATCTCATTCATAAGCACAGCCTCTCACTTTCTTTGTTAAAATAGCCAAATACCTTCCCATTTTGCACTTTTTTGGACCTTTAGCCATCCCCTGTTTCAAAGACAGCCCTGATGCCTCCAACAGCTTCAGTCAATCCTCTCAAGCAGTTTGAATGTCTCCCAGATCAGCTGATGTGTAAGCACCAAACTTACAAAAGAGTCTCTGCTCTGATCTTTCCCTTTACCACAAGTCCTTTTTCCTCTGACGTTGTTAGTTCCTTTAAAATTATCACAGCACAGCTTTACAGTTAAGACTGATGCAGAAGAGATATTAACACTCTGACCTTCTAAAAACATCCACTGTCACTTCTTCTTCTTCTCATCTGAGGAGCAGATCAGCTCTTCCCTTCGTTTCTCTCTAACTATTAATGTACTTACAGAATCCTGCCTTTTATTCTTTCTGTGACTTGTGAGCTCTACCAGGTCTTTTGATGTTTTGCTTATATTTCTGTGCTATTTTTTTAATATTTACACTCTTAATACTTTGACTTCTTTTCTATTTTCTGTAGGCTTCTTTTTCATCATGAAGTCATTGAAGAATTCATTATGTAGCCAGCTTGGTGTGTCACTAATTTTCCTGTGCCTTTGTTTTTTAGGAGAGCTTTAGCTCTTTTTTTTTTTTTTTTGCTAGTCTTAATATTTCTTCCTTAAGTAACTGTCAGCCCCTCCAGAATCCCTTTTCCCTTTAGACAGCAGATTTAGCAGATTTTACCTTGTGATCTTCTGAGCTTACTAAAGCTTCAGCTCTACTTTATTTATTCACTATTTTTTCTAACTCTTCGCAAAAAATCATCCATTAGGAAACTTGATTCTCAATCAAGTCTAGTCCATGGAGTCTAAAAATTCCTTTGATCACATGGTCAGTCATGGCATTAAATAAAATCCCAAGAGATGTTGCATCACAGAATGTTGTGGGATTGCCTTCTATTGGAATTTTACATCTTTGTACAATTTCTAGGATGTTTTTAGCCACTCATAGCAGGGTAATGTGTCTAATCAATAGGAACAGTCCCACAGTGTCTCATGTAAGAACTACAATGGTGAATGGGCTTTATCCATGAAAACACCCAAAAGCAAAAGTTTTGAAGATTGATGAGGGTGGGATGAACCACAAGATCAAAAGCCTCAGCTCTTTCAGTTTCATATTTCTCATGGAAAGACTTGCAAAAGACAGAGTCTCCCATAAACTGGTAACAGTGAGAGACCCACATCTCAACAGAATCCACAGATTCTGGATGGAATATTTGCTGTTCTTGCTCATTCTATTAGATTTTGTAAACCATGGCACTCATTGTGTTTGGTTACAGCACAACATTGCTGATTCAGTCAGGAGCAGCACAAAAATTGAATAACTAAATCCACTGATTTTAAACCATGAATGCTATCAAATAAGTATTTTCCACCTAGAACAGGCAGACAAAATGCAAATCAATTAAAATTTGCAGATGCTACAGTCTGTGATTACAGTAAGTGGCTATTGAAGACCATCACTGTAAAAAGCTACCAAAATAACAGTGTTTAACTGATCTTTTTGTGAAATTAGGTTGTTTTTTAGTAAATTGACAGAACTCATAGGTAATACATTCTTAATCAAGTATGTAAATGTAACAAAGACCATATAGTACTTGTTGATTGAAATGTGATTTTGGTACCATGCAGGCCACTAAAGGTTGTAAATTTTCATAGGAAGGTCTTGGCTGTAGTTTCCTTCTGTGTTAATCAACTCCAACATCAGAACTCAACTAGTAACAACACCAATATAATCTCATTTCTCTTCCTATCATGCCCCTCTCAAAGTGACAGTCATGAGGAAATATTCTATATATTGATAGAGTTCATGGTGTGGAATTTCTTTGAAGAGAAGAAATTAGGGAGGAGTGTGAACTGTATCTTTTTGTTAGATGAAGAATATGGTCATAATGGTGGAAATAAAATAGAAAATCAAACAAAATCCCATTGATTTTATATGAGATATAGATATATTCATATACATATGTATACAGTATTCACAGCATCACCTGTCCTATGTAGCTTTAGATATTTTTTTCCCTATCCTATGTAGCTTTAGATATTTTTCCCCTCTTTTTAGGATGTTTAAGTTTTGGTCAGCCCAATAATTACTAAGAACTCACACAGCAACATTTACATGCCAAATGCTGGGCAATTAATTCTCTCAGAACACACTGATAAGTATCTACACTGTACTAAACAACTTTTAACCCAGTATGAGGATGAGGCCAATAATTTTTGCACTATCAACAATCAGCTACCTCTCAGAACAGAAGAAACCTGCTGTTATCAGCATTCCAATCTTCTTGGAGAAGAACCAGAAATGCCGGTGTTGATTCACCATACACATGGGTTAAAACTCAAATAGACCAAATAAATCTGCAGAAGGTGTGAAAGAAGGAGAGGCTCTTTTACAGATTCTGAGAGCTGATTCTCCACAAGTGCATTGCAGTTACAAAGTTAATGAGGGTGTTAATTCCCTTGTTTTACTCAGTATCTGAAAGGTTGACAACACAAGTGGTAACAAAAATCTGCGTTGTGTTATGGTTAAAGCATCTAAATTTTGCACCAAGAATTAGATTGCTTTGTTGCCTTTAAAAGAGATTTCCTAATTGAGGCTCTTCAAGTCAGGGAAATCAAACTTTTCCAAGCTGCATTCAGTCCCTGTTTCACTAATCCAAAAATGAAATTAAATTGAACTAGGTGTTGAATGAGATGAAATGAAACTGGCTTAAAATGCAAAGGCTATCAAAATGTCAAGTGCTGTGAAAGCCAACAGGCTCTGGGTATCTCAAGTAGGGAGACAAAATAAAGAATTTATGCATGGAAGTTTAATTACCACACCTCTGAATTTTACAGACTTGTTTTCTCAAAGCTGATAGTCCCTAAGAAAGTTTCTTTCAGATGTGTGCACATATATACATCTTCAAAAATAATGTTTTTTTGGTTTGTTTTTTTTTTTTTTTTTTTGTGGTTAAAGTTGATCTAGGTAGAAAGCAGGAAAAAAAGTGGAATGAAGAAAGAAAGAATGAAACAGAGCAGCCATGTATATTTGTTAAAAAGAAAAAATAAAGATAGGCCAGATCCTCAGGTATATAAACCACTACTGAATTTGGCTTCCACCAATTTAGGCCAATTAACACAGCTGAGAATCTATATCAGATTAGGGTGAAAGGACATCAGGTAGCACAGTGGATTTTTTTCTTATTCTACTCAAGAATTACTGGTAAATAGCTAATTAACTTGTTTAAAAATGTTTCCAGTAATGGGCACTAAAATTGCCCTCAGTTTGAGCAGCAAGAGCAACAAATAATTACTGCAAAGCAACCAGCTCCAATACCTGGAACCTGAATTAAGGGAAATGACCAGCTGGCAGCAGCATGGATATCACCACTCCATCCTCATGCACTGCCAATGCCAC
>NW_005054519.1:843911-890450 GCF_000277835.1 Geospiza fortis
GAGATGTTGCTTGGTTTTGTGGCATCGAACAATGAAATCTTCAGCAAACTCCTCCTAACTAAACTAAACTAAAAAAATATAACTGGCTTCTGGTTCAGGTGTGGACTGATTAAATAAAATTTAAGTAAGATTACATACATTTGGAAGCTTTCCAGGTTTCTCAAATGAAACCCATAGTTTCCATTTCCCAGTATGGGATTCAAATACCAAAACCTTGCTTTACAATGTCAGTGAAGTGCCATTCTGCAGCACACTGGTGTCAAAGTGGTAAAAGTTCCTTTGACATCAGCATAAATTTAAAAAGGGTTTGCCCCACAGTTTAAAGCAATTTTTTTTCTACACAAGTTTAAAGGAAATTTTTTCTACATAGCTTGGATGTCAAAATCCACTGCAATGCAGTTAGGTGGGACTGAGGTACTAGAGAGGAAATTGTTTGGAAAATTAACAAGCACCTTTACAGTTTTTGTGCAGCAGAACATGGAGATAAAGCAGAGGAGCAGGAAGGTACAGATCAATGTCCTGCAACCATGAGGTAATAAATTGTTTGAAACAGAATCCTCCACTGGGCTGCAGCAGCCACTGTGGTCACCCTGGGCAAAGAGAAAAGGTTCTGTGGCAATAATTAGCATAAGACCAGCTCTTCATTCCCACTTTCATTTTCAAGTTATTCAGCACATCCCTACATAGCCACAATTCCATTGCAGTGAAATGCTACAAACATCCCAGAGTCAATAACAGTAGGAAATAGGGAAACCTGCTGGAATTTCAGAATCCATTCTGAGCAGATGGTGCAGAGGGGCTGTGCAGTCTCCTCCTGGGGATATTCCAGAGCCACATGGACACTCTGCTGTGCCCTGTGCTCTGGGATGGCCCTGCTGGAGCACCTAACTGAAACCAGGACACTTCCAATCAAAGGTTTACAGACAATAATATCAATGTTTGAGGATGGAAAATTGCGCTACCAGAAAACCACAATCTGTAATTACAGTTTTAGTTATGGAACACTGCAGTGGGCCTGAACTCTTCTTGGTCACACTGAAAAATCAGAAAAGTAGAAACTCAGGTTTGGAAGGGTCAGGTTAAATAAGCAAAAAAAAAAAACCAAAACAACAAAAACCACTCCAGCACTAATTCACTGGGAGGATGGTGCTGCCTTGGGCGAGGTTGTCCTTTCAGGTAGTGAAAGCACCAGTCCTAAACCTCTGCTAGACAGAGCTATTGACCTCATCTAGCAGTTGGCTCATCATAATTTTTCTTCAAATAGCAAGTTGGCCTTGCTGACCTGTGGGGCTGCAATCCAGGTAACTCTGCCACCAGTCTATAACAAAGTTAATCCTTTTCTCACAAGAACTGAGAACTTTTTTTTTTTCCTCACAAGAACTTCTGTGTCACTAACAGAAAACAATAGTACTTCAATAACTTTGAGTGGAGCCAGCTGTAGTGAAGCACTCGAGAAGACTTACTCTGAAGGAGATTTAATTAGAAACTGAGAAGCACAAAGCACCTTATCCCTTACAGCCAAATACAAGAACCTAATAGAAGGGTACAGGGGTGAGAGAAAGGAGAACACACAGGGATCTGAGAATGACCCCAACAGTCTTCTTATTTATCAAGACTATAACACTGAGATTCTTCTCAGCAGAACTAATCTCACACCTTTAGCCACAGACTTAGCTAAATCCAAATTTCTTATAGAATAAAAATAAAAAAACACCTTTGTTGTTTCAGATTAGAAAGAGCTTTCTGCTGCTTTCTGCAAGGCTTCAGAACTTTGGGAGTGCCCAGCTCTGACCCATCACTGCTGGTGGGTTATGTCCTCACAGAACTAATTTTCAAGGATGATGTAGCTGGACTAGAGCTAAATTTCTATGTTATTGTAGGCTGCTTAACAAGGATATTTTCTGTCAACTCTACTGAGCTGCCAATGGGTAATATCTCAAGGTAAAACTAGGACAATCTAAACAGGGGAATGTTATCCTGATATAATGTGGTTCTGTCAAAGTATTTGTCATGTTTAACCACAGGTGAGAGGCATAATTTCCAATGAAATAATAACCTGTGAGAGCATAACCCAGGGAAACCTCTGCCAACAAGCTGAAATTCACATCTGCCCCACAGTTTCTGCTGAGCTGGGAATCTTATCCATTAGACTTGAAATGTTATTTAATTTGTTCTTTTAAAGAAGTCCCATTGTATTTTCCCTTGTTTTGCTTCTTGTATATTGTATTACCTAGTGAAAAATGAACTGGTTGTCTGAAATCCTTAACTTGCCTGAACTCTAAAGTTTTGTTATAATACTTGAATTTTAACATGCTAAGATTGGTGTTTCTATTGTAAACAGTCACATTGCTGCTTCTTGAGAGGATTGTTTACATGGAACACTTCATACAGTTGCAGTCTCAGCTCTCTATAATGGAGAGTTGGTAATATTAACAATTTTAAGTGTTTCTAATATTAGGACTCCTAAAATAACTTTTTCGTTCTTCACCCACACACAGAAAAAGCTGGAATTTCCTCACACTTTGCCTGTTTCTGGTCACATGGCTGTTGATAAATACAACATTAAATACATTAGTGCATCTGAAGAGAACCTGCTGCTCAGAGCACAGCCAGCTGTGTCTGCAGAAACACAAGAATGGGTTTCCTTGTGACCTTCCAATTGCAAACACTCCTGTCCTGTGAGGGGTTGCATCACTTGCTGCTCAGCAGGACTTTCTGAGTGGTAGCATAAGAACTGTTCAATGGCAAATAGCAAGCACTCAATAAAAAAACCCTTAAATTCAGCAATAATTGGCACTCAAATGTTTAAAACTCTTACATTATCCAAAGTTTTCACAATTGATCATGACATAGTAGAACTGCTCTTGGTAAGGAATTGTATGAGCACAAATACAAGTGATGGCAAAAATCCCTCAGGCAAAACCCTGCAAGCTGTACTTGGTATGAAATCTTAACTGGGCTAAAAATTCAAACTGCATTTCCTAATTCAGATTATTTTGTTCAAAGTCTCAACTTGTATCACTTCAGGTACAGCCAGCATGAACAAACTATTCCTTTGGTAACCTCAAAGCTGTATTATATTGTATTTTCTCTCCTTATTTGAACTAAAGGAACAATTCATCCTCACAATACCTCTTCAGGGCAGCCAGATGGGTTCTGCTGGAGGGAGAGAGGAGCACTTGGAAGTGATTGTGTAAGAGAATTGTTTTGTCACTGTTTTGTTTCTCTGCTACCATTTTGAGAATAACCGGTGACCTCTTCTCCTTCCTGGGGAGGGGACACAGAGAGGAGCACAATGAGCTCTTCTCCCTGATGCACTGAACAGATGGTGCAGAGAGGCTGTGGGTCCCCTCCCTGGGGATACTCCAGAGCCCTCTTGTTGGAACCCTGGTTACTGAGAATTTCAGACTTTCTGTGCTGACAGGCACTGACCCCCAAGGAGAACACTGCATTGACCTGAGGCTGTAGAGAAAGCTTCCAAACTGGAATGACAGAACTGGGATTGTGGGTGTGGAGTTTGAATAGAAGCGTGTGATATCACAGGGTCGACAACCTAGAGTTTAAGGGTTTAGAATACAGTAATATATATAAAGCAAGATGGAGGTTTTAGGGCAGAGGCTGGTCCTTCTTCTCCATGGTTTTGTGTAATTTGGGTGGTTTTGTGTAATTGAATTAAAAAGTCCCCATTGCAGGCCATGGGTGGTTGGTTATTGGGTTAAAAGTAAAAATGATTTAGGTGTCATTTCTTACCTTTATCCTTGAAAGGCCTTGTAGAGAGAGAGATGGGGCTCCATTTTTAGTTTGTTGGAGTGAAGTGCTGTAGAACTCAGGGTCTGTGAGACTGTAACATAGATAAGAACTAATTAGCACCTGAGTCCAAACAAGAAATACCATCTCACGATTTAATCCTGACCTTGGCAAAAAGAAATTAAGCCTGCACACGCTCTGGACACACTGCTGTGCCCTGAGCTCTCGGATGGCCCTGCTGAAGCAGGGAGGTGGCACCAGAGCAGCCCCTCCAGCCTCACCCATCCCAGGCATGGTGACAGGACACAGGGAACAGTTCAGAGCTGCACAGGGAGATTTAGACTGGATATCAGGAGGGAGCTCTTCGCCCAGAGGCTGGTCAGGCACGGAGTGGTTCCTAGAGAGCTGCTCAGTGCCCAGCTCTGCCAGGGTTTAAAAGCCCTTTGAACAAGGCTGGTTCTACATCCCTGCCATATTCTATTAGCAATCCAATCTAATGGATACTGACACCGACAATGAAAAGAGGATTTAGGAACAAAATAACAAAAATCTCAATCTCTAAGCCATTTGTGAGTTATAAATAAAGCATAATGCACTATAATAAATAGCCATTCCAAATCCCACTGACCATGGTGATAAGCAAATCCATGTTAACCCTAAAGACTAATAGAACCCTCAGTCAAACACAGCATTTAGGTGAGTGGTGGCTGACACAGATGTGCAGACTATTCTTGTTAAAAGCAATTTAAAATATTAAATGTATACAGATTTGAGAATTTTAATGTAGTCTTTCAGTTGTAATGAATTATTTAAAAAAAAAACATTTAACCTTTTGCAGTAAGCAGTATTCCCCAGCTTCCCTATCCCTTCAATGCATTAATATAATAGAATCATTAGCAACAATGCATTAAAAACAAAATGAAAACCACAAAGCCAGGATTTGGGGAACATTTCATCGATGCAAGAGATTAAGATTTAATCATATGGCTTCCACTTTGAATTATAAATAGTGATTATAGAGGGTTTGGTGCCCTGTATAAGGTACACATACAAAAGGACAGCACTGGCATCTCATTTCATAAAAAACTTTGAATAAATGGGTGATTTGGAAAATAATTCAATTGGCCATAAAGTAATTGATTACAGGAATGTATGTTTCTGTGCAAAATCTGATCAGATCTACTACAAACTGTTCTGTACCCAGTTCAGCTCCAAAGCAAAAGCAGAGCTGATGGAAAGCACTTGAGTTCACATGGTTAAACAGCTGATCAATTTGTCCCCACTGTTTGTGAAACTGGCAGCTGATAAGTGGTAAATAAGATCCTCAAAATAATAATTTTAAACATATCAGTTAAAATTGCACACATGTTACTTGAATAGTCATAACATATTGTTATTTGACACTCAGCCTCAGATTTCTTAAACACAGTATCATCCACACTCCCACAATTTCATCATTTCCTACTGGTTTTAATGTATAAATATACACAGAGCTACATGAATTAATCCTTGACATTATGTTTCTCTCTAAGTGGTTTTAACTTGGTGAGTTCCACTATTACCTTTTGTGTCTGTACTTAACAAGCATCCAGAAGTAAATTTGAAAGACATTCCCATTTTTATTCCCCATGTTGGTTTGCTCATTAAAAAAAAAAAAAAAACCAACCCTGACACTAAAAATCACTTATCAGTACCTCCTATCTCACTGTCACTTACAAATATGACCAATAACACCTGAATAACAAGTGTGGAAGACTTGACCATGCATTCACAGAGGTCAAGCAATGCTTTTTGTAGTGGTTTAATTAACACTCCCTATATTAACAAATGCCCTCATTTTCAGCAGTACTTATTTAATTTTCCAGGCAGTGAGTAAAAGCTGGGGGTATTTGATACCCAACAAAACTGGGCTAGGCTATTTTGTAATTGCATTTAGGTAACAATTGAGTTGTTGATGCATGAAGTGGAATAAAATCCTATTTTCTCATTAAACCAGCTGCATCATCTCTATCAATGGTCACTAAGAAAAAGCCTAAATTCAAAAACCCACACTGAATGGTGGTAAAAGTCTGACTCCATTATGCACAAGGGACTAAGGAATGAGGATAAAAATGATTCTCTTTAAATTACTGTTAGATTTGTTTGGGGCTTTTTTAGGTGTCTGTATATGTGTGAATGACATCAACAAATAAGGGTAGGAAGGAGATGCTGGTTTTGTGAGAAGGGCAGGAAGGAACCCAAGGATTCCTGGTGTCTGTGTGAGAAGGGAACCCTGCTTTGATGGGAACCAGCACTACAGTGGACACCAGGGACCCTGCAGACTCCCAGCTTAGTCCTTATTCACCAACAGGCTCTTGGGGAATTTTTACTCACCAAAACCTTCTCACAAACAACCTTTTACTCTCCAAGCAGTGTCAGAAAACTCCTGAAGTGCCTGGCACAGAAACACTAATGAGCTGCTGGGGAGGTTCAGGGCTATTCCCTGCTCAGGGAAGAGGGATCCTTGCTCTCCAATCCCCAATCACCCATCTCCTGCCATCCCACAGGCATCTCACAGACCCCAGACTAAGAAGCAGCTGCTTCCAGTTTGCCATCTGAATGGCTCTGAGCTGTGCTGGGCACACTTCAGGTAACAGCATTTACCATTCCAGATCAGAGGAAGGCAGGAGCATCGAACCTTGGAAATCCAGGATCTCCATGCTGAGTGTCCATGGATTCCCTTCCAGGTCTAATGGCAAAAAACAAGCAATGCAGAGACAGACCACCCATGGAACTTCAGAGTTTAATCTGATGTGCTGGGTGAAGCCAGAGTAGCCTTAAGAAACTCTCTCCAAAAGCGCCAAGCATTTAACAGCTAATTGTTCCTGTTAGTCACTAATTAACCAATGACTGGATAATTGACTGCTGCATGTGAGAACTCCACGTGAGACTTCAAAGATAACATCATGGCCTCTCAGCACAAGCCAATGCAAGATTTTACAAGAATTCAGGATTAATCCCAGAGCTATCATCAGAATTCACTTTGGATTTATGCTATTTACTGTAATTCCAAAGGTTTTTTCCAGCTGTAAGCTATGACACAATATTTCTCTAAAAACTGGTGTTGGTTGCTGTGCAGAGGAACTCTTAATTTTTGTGGCTGAGAGTATGATTCTTTGTGCTCATAATTCTGGACATAACTACACTGTGACAGAGCAATAACACTCTCCTGCTTAAATTGCTTTAAAAGAACTAAATATCCCTGAGGATAAAAGATATCACAGCAGTCTTCCTATATTACTCTGAATTTGTAGAATAATTAAGGAAATCAGATTGTACCTATCCAGTCATAATTCAAAATGAAAAAAGTGAGCACTCAACTAATTTCATTTAATCATTATTTTTAAAGTATGAAAGATGTATGCAAGTGATGATAACATTTCTACTTTGGAGGATTTCAACCATGGATGAATTCATGATTAGCTGTGGATAATGTCCTTGGATCAGCTGTCATGATCAAGAGCTATAAGGTATATTTATGAATATGATTTGGAGAAGAAGGTTCCCATGTAATTTTAATACAGTCTTTTAACACAGGCTTAAATTTTTATCTGACCCCCAAAAATCCCAAACAAAAAAACATCAACCAGAAAGCCCCAAAAATAAAAACCAGCAGGAAGTTTAGTTGGATGTGTCAAGTGCACTTAAGCCCTGCTCCTGAACTCAGGCTGAACTCCATGAATACAGGATCTTTTGATGCTCCAGATAATGTGAGGAGGTCTGGTCCTCCTAGATCCTGAATTTGTGGAGCAAGAACTGTGCCAGACTGATACCTACCAAGGCAAATCACTCAGTAGCTATCCAGAAAGCACAAGCCAATCAATAAGTTGGCCCTCTAAATTCTTTAACAACCCAAACTGATTAACTATATAAATACTAAATTTCATCCTTCTGTAAGTAATATATTTTAAAAGTGCAGGTAGTTTTCTTTATGGATCATTCAATATGCACACAACATTTCATCTGCTTATAGGTAGCAAGCAGAGGAAGCAGCCACAGAAGCATCTTGGAGTACAGATGATGGTGGGAAGGGAGAAAAGGTTGAAAAATTCAAGGCTAAAGCAAGATGAAGGACTCCACTACCCTCATTTAGATCATATTCAGCTGTTGTGCAGCTGCATAATAACAGAGCAAGATTAAAAATCTGAGTACTGCAAAATGGCATCTTTTGTGGATATACAAGAAAAAGAGCATGAGCATGTTTTAATTTGCATAGAGTCTAACTCTCCCTCTTTTAATCAATACAAGAGATGCCTCCACCTTCTCAAACACTCTCTGAAGAAATTTAAAAAGCAGCTTCTGTTCTGTTTTTCCAAACATGCCGCTGTGTGACAATGTCTGTCTGTTAGATGGATACCTTTGTCAACAGACACAGAACTGGACCATTTGAAAAATTCTGTGTCTGTGCTTTGCAAAAGCAGTGTCATACAATCCAGGAAAAATGAATCAGTCATTCCCAGTGGTGCTATTAACAATTGAAGCTCTGCATAATTACATCAGTTTTAATATGAAACAGCACTTCAAAGGGTAAGGACTGATAGAAAAGGTAAAAACTTTATAAATTATAAACTAGAGGATAACTTGACCTTTGTATGAAACTTGGATTTCACTTTAGCCTAATTACATTGCAAATCATCTTCCCTCTATTCAAGGTAATTTACTTTAAAAACATGAAAATAGGGTGTTTCATCTGAGTGCATGTTGAAACTGTATAAACAAAATTTACAGGGAGAGCTTTCTAAAAGGGCCCCAAATGAGGGTATTTAGCTCTTCTATATTCATGATGCTGTGAGCTGACTCACAACAAACTTCTCTTACAGCATTTAAACCAATCTGGACAACCTTGCACGAGGCCACCTGTTACCTGCCTGATCATCACTTCATTCTCAGTCTCTTGGTGCACCTAAGGCATTTTTAAACTTCTGCTGTTATTAATCCTATACAGAAAAATGAGTTCTGACAATTTCCTGGATTTCCTCTCACCCGCTAAATAACAATCAGGTGATGGAAAGTTTCACATTAAATGGAATTCTTTGAGATGTTCAGATTTTAGAGCAGATTTGAGCAGAAGGGGCACATATTAATAAGTTTTCATCAGCTTCTTCAGCTTGATTTCTGCAGCATGCTTCACTTCAGCATCATGTAATTCTGCTCCTTTTCCTTTGATTCTTTGTTGAAAAGTTAAAACTATTTGATTGTCGCTTTTGGAAGAATGCTATACAATTTACTGCAGCTAAACCCAACAGAATTCTAAATAGCTTTTATTATTAAATGCAAGCAATATCTTACTGAAAAAAGTTTTAGAAACAGTAAGACTGAATAGACATCTAGATTTCACTTTGAATTGCTGGTATACAAACCAAACCAAGTAATAAAACAAAGCCAACCCTCTAAGGTACATAAATTCTGCATTGAACTCTACATGTGCTCAACTGGGCAATTCTCTGCAGGGGAAAGAAATGCTCACCAACCCTGCTGCCAAAAATATTTGAGTGTGAAGACAAGAATGACTGCATTAGGACCCTGAAGAGCTCTCATTCTAATATCAGTCAAACCAAACAATGTCCAGGTCTCAACTCTGTGGTTTCAGGTGTGGAGTTAAGATAAAACAATATCACATTTTCCCACTCCCAAGTGTATGCCTAACAAAATCCTCATTGCCCTTAGCTGCCTTTTGTGTTACAGCTATTGCTCTGCAGAGGTAGACAATTTTGACAGAATTCCTTTGAAGCTGATCACTTGAATTTGAACTTTTATCACTTTGAGAAGCATAAAATTCCTACAGAACTGTTGTCATGATGCATATAGCATGTAACTGCCAAAATTACAATTCACCATTAGAATTTATTGTGTGATTATATTATTGATCATCCACATTAGGAAGCAGTTTTAAAAGTAGTCAGTTATCCCCTACTCCCTTCTACTTGTTGTTGAAAAATAAATTGATATTAAACAGATGTAAAGTTCTGCCGTGTTTATTCTTGTATCACTTCTGACCATCATCTGAGTCCTTCCAGATGGATGACTTGTCACTTAAAGACTGGATGCAGTTGACTGTGATAGGATTTGGCTTGGCATATCCATCATCAATGAGCCAGAAAAACATTGCCATTCTCAGAATAATTATATGCAGCTAGGCAGCAAATCAGTGGGTCAGATGCAAAGTCAGTTCCAGAGAGCAGTGTGTCTAACCTGACAATAATAATTCCTTTTTCATGTCTTACTACACAGAGTAATTTCTTGGTGCTTTACTCATCTCTTTGGCCTAAACCCAAAATTCCAGTAGAAGTGCAACTACATTTTATGCATGATTATAGAGCATGAGTCAGAATTAGAGCAAAGTGCAGATTACAGCATAAAAAGTCATAAATTAATTAGATGGACATTCAGTAGGATAGCACATTATATTACTGTTTCTTTATAATATTGTTGATCTCAGGTTCAGCAACTGAACAAGGCTTGGTAAGAACTGTTATAAATCTCCATATCATGACTTTGTTGATGGTAAGACTGATTTTATAGACCACATTAAATAGCCTATTAAGAAAGTAATTAAGAGAAAATTATATAGGACTTCCATGTCACAGTCCATTGCAAATGTCAGAATTTTTGTATATATGAAACTCCCTTAAGTTCAAGTAAAATACAGAAAAATGGGAAAAGATGCACCAAAGGCAACAAAAGGTACTATTTTCTCTAAGCTAAGGAAACCAAGTGCCAGGTATTTTATGGTATATATATATCTTCCTTCAGAAGATTTTTGAAATGTAATGTTTAGATTTAATCTTCAATAATACTGGTTATGAATAAAACATTTCCAGACATATGGTTTAGTTCGGGATTGTTTTGTTTTGTGGGTTTTTTTGCATTTGTTTCAGGTTTGCTTGTTGTTGGGGTGGGTTTTTTGTTACTTTCATTTGGTTTGGGGGTTTTTTGGTTGGCTTTTTTGGGAGTTTGTTTTCTTGTTTGGTGGGTTTTTTTTGTTTGGGGCAGGGTTTTTTGGGTTTCTGTTTGGTTTGGGGTTTTTTTTGTTGGTTTTGTTTTGTTTATTAAACTCTTATTCTGTGCGAAAACCCTTCCTTTCCCCAGCCCAGCCATTTCCAAGCTGTCAAACACTGCTCAGCCTCTGGGGTTGCTTTGTCACCAAAGCACCAAAGGTAAGCTCCAACCAAGGCAAAACCCACAACGAGTTTGAAGCAGAGGCTGTGCAAACCCAGGGCACCCAGGGAATATTTCTGTGTCTGCTCTGGGGTGCCCTGACCCCCAGGGCAGCACTGACTCTGACCCTCACTCATGGAGAAAGTTTCCCAGACTTCAAGATAGACTGGAACCCACAAAAGTGTGCAATAGATTATAGAGAGCAGTGTAGGTGTGTCACTTGGTGAGAAATTGAGGTTTGGGATTTTTAGTGTGTTGTGGATGGAAGCAAGATGGAGGGCACAGGGTGCTGTCCTGGGTTTCTTCTTCATGCTTCCTCTTCCTCCTTCTCCATGGGTTTGGGTGGCATTTTGTAATTGGGCAGAAAAGTCCCCATTGGGGGCTCTGTGGGATCAGTTATTGGGTTAAAAGGGAAAATAATCCAGGTGTCAGTTCTTAATTGGATAGTTTAGTCTTAAAAGACCTTGGAACAAGAGATTGTTGGCCATTTTGTGCCTTCTAATGAAAAGCTGCCAAACTCACAGTAGTGAGACTGTTTTACTGATAAGAAATAATGAACACCTGAGTCTGAACATGAACTACCTCAAGTGCCTTCAATCCAGACCCAGAGAAACCAACAACTGGAACCCCCACAAGAGGCCACCTCAGCCATGCAGCAACAACAGCAAAGTGTCCCCAAAATGTGTGCCAGGCTTCATTTGTCCCAGCAGCCTCTGCCACAGCCCCTCCTCTGTGTGCTGCCAAAGGAGAGGCAGTGCCAGGAGATTTCCAAATGAATGTGACTTCGAGGAGAGTCTGTAGGTCAAGGACCCCAGACAGGCATCAATTCCTCTCTCTCTCTGCCAAAGACCTGTCACTTCCATGGAAAGTTAAATTTGTCACAAGGAAAGAAAATTTCACCATAGTCTGCTTAAATAACTTAGGGAGCAGAATCTTTTCCCAGGTGCTTTTTCCACACAAAGCAAATGTATGAATCATTTTATTCTCTGAAATAACAATTTATTATCCATGCAGGAGGCCTTAGATTCAATCTGCACAGTGTTCTGGGTGTCGTGTCAGATACTAGAATCTGTCATCAGTCTTTATCAAGGAAATCATTCTGTTCTTGTCATCCATTTTTATTAATAAGACTATTTATTACTTCAATAATTAATTATGACAAGTAGTCTGCCATTTGGATAATGAATAAATATTGATAAATTGCATGGCTTATACACTGTTGCTGTATAACTAGCTTGGAAAACATGAAGACTTGAATGGTACTAAACCAAATAATTCTAAATGAGATATCACACAGCTAGAGTTGAATATATATTCAGCTAAAACATTAATTTTCAGACTACCCAATTTGCAGTGTGGTGAGATTGTTCAGATCTGGACACCTTAAAATGGCCTAATTTTTGAAGCTAAAACAAAATTTAAATCCCACATTAAAGAAATAATTCAAAAATTACAATTCATAAAAAGATGTTTCATGGTAACTGATGACTAAATGAATTGAAACAGAAAGATTCTCCATCCTCTCCTGTTTAAAACTTTCCCTTTTGTCTTGACTGGAAACGTGAGGGAATCAACCAAAACAAATTATCACCTAAAGCCTGCAATGCAGCCTATCCTACATCATTCCCTTTCCAGACCACAAATCTCCACCATTAATGAGTTCTATTTTTCAGTACTCTAAACCACAGCTTTACACCATTTCAACTGCTCATCAGGAGGTGAGGACTTTGCATGTTTGAAAGAACCATAATATACCCTAAGGAAGATTATCACTAAGATAGTTGGTAAAGAGTGATAAAGTAACTGCTCTTATTTCCTAAAATCCTTATCTACTCACAACAAATCAGACTTAAATCATAGAATGAATCACAGAATGGTTTGCGTTTGAAGGGACCTTAAAGTTCATCTCCTTCCACCCCTGCCATGGCAGGGACACCTCCCACTGTCCCAGGTGCTCCCAGCCCCAGTGTCCAGCCTGGCCTTGGGCACTGCCAGGGATCCAGGGGCAGCCCCAGCTGCTCTGGGCACCCTGTGCCAGGGCTGTGGAGTGCTCCCATTCCAAAGAGGCAGAAATTTGATTTTACCCTCCTTGTGTTGCCAATAACTCCTCCCTTGACCCAAACCCTAAACTCCACCCGTGATACCCAATAAAAGCCCCACGACCCTGCCTTTACCCAATTGTTTGTCTTTGTCCCTTTCCTCGTCCGCAGAGGTGATAAATGGATTCTTGAGCTTTATAAAATAAAGACTCATTTTGTTCCCATGCCCAGCACCAGCAGCTGCACTCTCCCTGGATATGATGGACTCTGTTGCAATGTGACACAGCACAGGGCCTGCCCACCCTGCCAGGGAACAATTCCTCATTGCCAAGATCCCACCCAGCCCTGCCCTCTGGCACTGGCAGCCATTCCCTGGGTGCTGTCCCTCCAGCCCTTGGCAATTGTCTCTCTCCATCTTTCCTGCAGCTCCTTCAGGCCCTGCAAGGCCACCCTGAGCTCAGCCAAAGCTTCTCCTGTGCAGGTGAACAATGCCAGCTGTGCCAGCCTTTCCTCCCAGCAGAGCTGCTCCATCCCTCTGCTCCTCCTGGAGCCTCCTCTGGGCTCTCTGAGCAGCTCCAGGTGCCTCCTCTGCTGGCCCCAAACCTGGGGGCAGTTTAAACAAGTTGGGCTTATTCCAAGAAAATGTATTACTGATGGTAAATGAAAATTATTCCTGCCACAAGGAAGTGAAATAGGGGATTTTGCTTCCAAAAATGTTCTTATTTTTTTAACAATAAGATCGAAAACATTGGAATTGATGATATGCACTCCTTGGGAGGTTTTCCTAGTCCCTCTAAAGAGAGATCTTTTAATGGAGTAATGTTTAAACTTCTGTTCAGGAACGACAGTGAGTACAGCTGAGCTTTGCCATTGGGCAAAAGAGATATCAAAGTAACTTTTAAGGTTTTTATCAGCAGTGTGGCTGTTAAGAGAGAAGAATGAGTGTGAGATAATTCACAGTGTATTGGCTAAAAAGCAATGCTATAAAGACAGAACTATAATACAGACAAAATCAGTTAACTTTATAATAGAATATAAATCTATTTCTCCAAGGAATGAAATATCCTAATGTGTGTCTCTCTCACAGTGCTGGAAGTAGAGTCTTTTTACAAGTACAGCTTGTAGTCAAATATAAAGTAAAAATGTATTTAATAAAAAGATTAATATTTATCAGTGCAAAGCGTTTAAAATTTAACAGGTTTTTTTAAGTATCTGAAATCATATGTAAGGCAATGGCAGTGCATTTAATTCCAAAGTCTGCAGCCTCAGACTTCCAAACAGATGTGATGTGCAAAGGGTTTGGAGCTAACCCGAGCTCACCTGGGCAAGAGCTATGAGCTGATTGGCACTTTGAAGACAGACTACATTTGAAAAAAATATACTTCAGGAGATTTAAAACCACAAATACTGATTAAGCTGACCTTTTCCTGACTGAGCTGATCCACACTGCTTTAAGATTATGTCACTCAGAAATTATGCCACATACATTGGATAATTTCAAGCTCAGATTCACCTCAAAGTTCAAATATTTTCATTGCCTAAATTTCAAATTCAAGAACCTAAAGGGTAGGGAACTATATGATACTTATAATTTTGAAATATTTGCAGACTCAACCACATCACATCAAGTTATTAATTAAAATAAAATTATCATGGAAATTAAGTCATACATATTTTTAAAGACAGCTTTCCCAGACCATGCATGACATTTTTCCATATCAAGATTCGCTTCGTTAGCTCTGTAGAAATAGCAGTAAGTACATATTTTCATATATATATATATTTATATCGTTTTTAAGTTTTACATATAACAATAAGTTTTTAAGTTGTTTAAATAAGAACGTGAAAAGAAAATATGGGAATATAATTCACCTCAAACTTAATTCAAAATAGTGACACTTGGAAATTTGGAATACAGTTATATATATAGTTCTATAGTTATATATATATATCTATATATTTCTGTATTTTATTTTTTATATATATATAAATACATTTCTATAGGTTTTTTAGTATATTTAGAGAGAGAGTTGTAACTCTCTCTATATTCCAAAATAATGACATATTGCAAAATGTCACAATTTTGAATTAGGTTACAGATGAATTATATTCCAGTATTTTCTTTTCATGTTCTTATTTTAAAAACCCCAACAAACAGTTTCTGAAAATATAGCCCCTTCCTATCCTTAAAAACCTTTGGCAGCAACACAAGAGATAACTACTTGAGACTTAGGCAAATACCTCTGCTGAATTATAACATACTCAAGACTATGATTTGCTGTAGGACAAAATAAAAGCACTTTGAAAACAAATAGTTGTTATTTTCTGCTGTTTTGCTTGTAGTATATGAAGAATATGGGAGTGCTGTTGGAATCTGAAATGCAAGGAACTCTCAGAACTTTGGGCCTGTACAGCAAAGCTTAGAATTAAACACAGGATTTGATCTGAGACCCTGGAAAAGGCTTCCAAACTTAGGTTACAGAAGGGAGAATGTGGATTTACAGTTTAAAGCAGAGACATTAAGTTTTAGAGTTTAAGATATAGAAAAAAAATATAAGTAGTTACAAAGGTGAACAAGGAGTTTAGAATGCAGCACTGTAAATTTGTGTGTTATAACATGATTGGCTAAGAAAGCTTATGCTGTAGCATGGGTCTATAAAATGAAATATTTAGGATTGGGTCAAAAACATAAATATCCTTGTTGGCAGTGTTTTATTGGTCAATAATTGGTCCTTGTTGGCAGTGTTTTAAAAGGTCCTGTAACTAAAGGTCTTGTGACCTTCTGAACCATGTGGTGAAGGTGTGAGCCTAACTCACACTTCCTGCCTGTGTAGAAGATAAGAAAATAAACTGCATCATCAAAAAAACCTCAGAGGTCCCATCTCTAACTCATTCAAAACTCCTTCAAAAATCCCCATAAAGCGAATTAGCATTCAAAAATGTATTCTTATTCATGCTTTAAGTCTAAAAATGAGGTTTACAATAGAAAGTCTGTCAATTTTAACAGTAGAGTTCTGTATGTGGCTTTATAATGGGGGCAAATAAGCTCTACATCAGAAAGAGGATTAAGGTTTCCAACCTTAAGGCACCACTATTAGGACTGAATGATGCAAGACTGTGGTGAGGCTTGATCAAAATTTTGGTCAAGAACCCCACTATTGCCAAGGGGAAAGTCATGCAGACTAGACATTTAAAAAGCAATTCCAGATTTCTGTGTAGGAAAATGCTAGCCAGAGTATGCCAAATTTTAATGGAAGCAAAATAGATGAGTGAAAGAAGAACTTCAAAAAATAAAAAAAAGACCGAGTTCATTCATAGCAGCTTAGAAAACATCACCAAAGGAAAAAGAAGATGAAAGAATTTCAGGGCACCATGTGATAACAGAACATACATTTAGAAAATACATTTAATAATATTGCATAATTTTAGACTTTTGTTTCTTAATATTTATATTGAATTAAATTTATCCCTGTCAAAACCATCAAGTTTCTACTTTTATGTAAAAAAATTTGAATAGGACTTCCCTCAGCATTATGTTGTAAAAATCTTGGGTAGCAAAATAAAATTATGGTTCTTCTACCTCTGACATTTTGGAAATAGTGGTTAGGATTAATAGCAGAAATGGAGGCATTCATGTTCCCCCTCCCTCTGTAATTTACTGTGAAGGATAGAGATTATCTGGGGTTTATATTTTACCATTCCCCTTATATCAACATTTTCACTTTTTTTCATTGATAAATGTATCTTGGACACATTTTAGTCTGATAAAATTTCCAAAGCAATTAAATAGTAATGCAGCCAAAAGGTAATAAACTCACAGATCAAATCCTCTGCTAGACCTAAATTTAATTATATGGTACATGTAAGCATTTAATTTTATGAAGATGAAAATGGGATACCTTGCAATAAAAAGAACACTAGCAAAGCACTCAAATTTTCAGATTTAATGTTTCAAAAAATGTTTCATTCGTTTTATCACCATGAAGGAGACGCTTATGCAGGAATATCTATTAACTCTGTGTCCTAGGTTACAATATAAAGATGTATTCTATTCCTATCCTCAAGTGCTGTTGAAACCAGGAGGAGCATTGTTTTTTCCTTATCTCCTGTTGATGGGGCCCATCAATGCCTTTCTGCATGGCTCAGAGGTAACTCCCTCTGGGAGCCATTTCTGTTTATTGGGCCCACCATATGGCTTATAGAATGATATCAGCCCATTGTAAGAGGCTCTACCCAGGGGGGAGGAGCTAAGCATTCCCACCTGGATATAGTCTGGGGTTCGGGACAGAACAGTCAGTTTTTCCACTGGATTCCCAGAGGAACGGCTGTCTTTTCCACTGCTCCATCAGACCCACATCTACCCACCCCCCCCCCCAGGGGGGCTCCAGCCACCATTCCAACTGGACTGCTACCAACACCCTGACCAACAGGGTGTCAGGCTGTATTCTGACTCTGTCAGTGGTTCTTCTTTTGTATTATTGCATGTATTTTTGTTTTCTTTTCCCTTTTCCTAATAAATTGTATTTCTGACTTGGAGTCTCTCACTGGTTTTGCTTTCAAACCAACACACTCTGATATGAGAATATTCAAGTACTCCATGATAGCCCAGGAGTCCCACCAGTATCTCAGGATCTGGAGAGCAGCTGTGAAAGCTGTTCTTGCACATCTCAAACCATGGCAAAATGATACCTAGACCTGAACAAGGGAAAGACTGGCAGGAATTTCCATGGCAGATGGATCTACCACACATGTTCAGGAGCATTGCTTGAAATGTCAGGCCTAGGAGTGTCACTATAGGACACGAGCGCACCCCGCTGCTCTCAAGGTGAAGAAAAGGGAAGTTTATTTCCAACATTTATAGTTTTCTAAAAGTGACAGTGGATTGGAGGGTGAAAGTGTCACCTCTCCAATGACACTGGACAAACCAACAGGCCATCAAATTTCTCCTCTTCTATAAGAGAATGCAAAACAATAAGTTATTTACAGAAAGTGTGTGAGAAAGTTTACTACAAGAATGTAAACATCAGAAAGCTTAGAAAATCTTAAAAAATCAGAGCAACACTAGGAGTAAGGCAGATACAAAATCATGAACTCAGGATCATTTTCCATAACAAATGAAAGGACAGGCCCATATGCTATCATATCAAAAAACACGACAATGACAACATGATAAATGCAGTCTTTAACAACTGCACTTCTATCAAAACAAACCTACTTCTTACTACTTCTCATTTCTCAACTTGTTCTGTGACACAAGGATCTTCCCTTCCAATAACTGAACTCCTTGCCTGGACCATGGTCCAAGAGCCTTCTGCAAAGGATGAATTTCAGAATCCAGGTTCCTCATTATTTTAGCTTTCCATGCTATTATTGCTCCCATTGCTCATACACATCACTCACACAATTGCAAAACAGCACAAAAAGCAGGAGAATGGCACTTTTAATTTACATCTTCCATAGTTCTGTATCTGTCTTGCTGAAGGAAAATTCAGTGATAAAGATGATTTGGAGAATAGAGGCTAAGCATATATAAAGGCATACAGAGAGTGTACCAATAGACTGGAATCCTGATCCATGGTGCTCCATGGAGCAGGAAGTGAGTTTTGGATAGCTTTAGATAGGTAAGAACAACAAAAAAACGGCACCAAAAAACCCCAATACCCAAGTCCCGTGTAATTTATAGTCCTAATTTTAAACACTTTTAACTCAATTCACCAATAACTCAAATTAAATAATTATCTTTACATTTTCCTCTTTACATTCAGGTATATTTGGAGCTATAGTACTTATACAAATCTCTTGTTCCTTCGCCTTTTTAAGTTTATGAAATTAATTTTTCATTATTCAATTTTTTCTCCTTTTGTTTTCCATTTGCTCCTGCCATTACATGCCCTTCTTTAGGCTTCTAGATATCCCTCTCTTCATTCCTTCTTATGAAAAAGCTTTGTCCAACATTCTCCATCCCCTCTTCCTTGCTCTCATTCCCATTCCAGCTGCAGCCCAGCAGCGCAGCTGATTCCTGTCTCAACTCAGTCATGGCTACTGACTAAGGAAATCCTTTCTGGGTTCCTCCTGGAATCCTCTCTCTTCCCATTTCTGGCAGTGTTTGGGTATATTTTAACAGGACACCTAAGGGGATTTGCATAATCATGGCTTTCAGCCACTTCTACTTTTAATTGTTGTGGCTTTGTGTTTTTATTTGTAAGGAATGAAAGAAGATTAAAGGTTTATAACCACACAAATTTCCCATTCTAAGCAGAAGCTGGTCCTGCAGAGGGGGAGCGCTGCTCAAGGCTTTAGTGCACTGAGAGCTTTTGGAACTGCCACCCACATGATGCTGATTTTCAGTAGCACTCAATATGGTCATTTAAATACTGGCTTTAACCACTGCTTAGGAGCAGCATGAGGCATCATTACCACTGTGGTCTTGACACAGCACTGAGCAAGTCATTTGGAAAGCTGTTATGTATTAAAACTTGCAGGTTTTGGGTAGCTGTCTGGGTGTCCACTGCAATATGCAACAGGCAAAGTATTACCTCCACAGACACACATTAACAAACCAATTTATTCTCACTTTCTAATCACCCAATTTAATTGGTTCATAATATGGCATCCAAATGCAACTCTGACTTCTTTCTGTCGACTTAGGTCTTCACAAAACCAGTATAACACAATAATTATATTACTCACTCTGCAGTATTATAGTACTTTAGGAAAACATAAAAACAAAATTTTAATTTTCTAGGAGCTTTCTTTGTGGTAGGTTGACTCCAGATGAATGCCAGGTGCCCAGCCAGGTGTTGCTGCCCTCCTCAGCTGGATGGGGAGAGAAAATATACCTAAAACCACATGAGTCAAAATAATGATGGGGAGAGATCACTCCCCAGTTACTGCCACAAGGAAAATAGACTCAGCTAAGCAAAAAGTAATTTAATTTAATTTAATCACAGTAGAATCATAGATTCATAAAATCACTGAGAATGGAAAAGACCTCCAAGATCATCAAAGCAACTGTTAACCAGCAGCACCACCATGTTCACTACTCAACCACATCCTCAAGTGCCACATCCACAAGTTTTTTGAACACCTCCAGGGATGGTGCCACCACCACCTCCCTGGGCAGCCTGTTCCAATGCCTGACCACCTCTTCCATGGAGAAATGTCTCCTAGCATCCAATTTTAAACCTCCCCAGCACAGGTTGAGGCTTCTCTTGTGCCTTGTTCCCTGGGAGCAGAGCCCGACCCCCCGGCTGTCCCCGCCTGGCAGGGACTTGTGCAGAGCCACAAGGGCCCCCTGAGCCTCCTTTTCTCCAGGCTGAGCCCCTTCCCAGCTCCCTCAGCCCCTGCTGGGGCTCCAGCCCCTTGCCCAGCCCTGGACATGCTTCAGCCCCTCCAGGGCTCTCCTGTAATGAAGAGGCCAAAACTGAACCCAGCATTAAAGGTGGGGCTTGAAGGAAAATGAGAAATATAACTAAATCTTGAAACACCTTCCACCTACCCTTCCCTTCTTCCTGGGATCAGCTTTGCCCACGAGTGCTCTGCCTCCTCCCCTGCAATGGCACAGGAGGATGGAGAATGGGGACTGTGGTAAGTTCAGCCCATGTTGCCTCTGCTGCTCCTTCCTCCTCATGGGGAGGACTCTTCACACTCTTCCCCTGTTCCACAGTGAGGTCATTCCTATGGGAGGTGATCCTACATGAACTTCTCCAACTTGAGCCCTTATCCCAGGGTCAGAGCCTCCTTCAGGTACCCCCTGCTCTTGTGTGGGCCCTCCAGGGGCTGCAGGGGGATCTCTGGTCCATGCTGAGCCCAGGGCTGCAGGGGGATGATCTCTGGTCCATGCTGAGCCCAGGGCTGCAGGGGATGATCTCTGGTCCATGCTGAGCCCAGGGCTGCAGGGGATGATCTCTGGTCCTTGCTGTTCCCCAGGGCTGCAGGGGGATGATCTCTGCTCCATGCTGGAGCCCCGGGCTTGGGGGAACCTCAGCTCCAGCACCTGCAGCAGCTCCTGCCCCTCCTACCCTGGGCTTTGCAGAGCTGTTCCCCTCACATGTTCTCACTCCTTTCTCCAGCTTCACTTCTGCAGGGTTTTTTCCCCCCTCATTCTTAAGTACTTTACCCCAGAGGCACTGCTGCTGTTACTGACAGGCTCACAACAGGCAATAGACTTTGGATGTATCTGGTGGAATTTTCATTTTGATTCCCATTTCCTGTTACAATTGGTTTTTTCCCACATGCCCTAACAAGTCTTAAATGCATTATAAAAAATGTTAATAGAACAGAACATACTGCAGTATCTAATCTTTGGGATATCTGAAAATTAAGGAGATGTTTTTGCTACTTTCAAAGGAAAGCTTGCTTTCTAACTGAGAAGACTGTCCAGTGGTGGTTGCAAAATTTAAACATTTTAAGTGACTTTAAACACAGAAGTTACTTCTGTTTTCAATTCTCACATCCAGTAATTCAGTCCACACCCTTAAGTACCTTTATCTGCAACAAATGCTATAGCACATGAAGTCTACTCTGTTCTGCAAAAGGTGAAGGGGCTGCTAAACTGTACTCAACAAGCCACTTGGTTGCCCAGATGAGATTAGATAGCAGAGTTCCTTGGAAAAAGTATGTTCCATGAGTTCCCCAGAACAATTCTTCTAATGCTTCAAGCTTAACTGCTATGATTCCATGGATGCTTGTAAAATGAAAATTTGAACTTCATTAGAAACAGAAATACAAAAAATATTGAGTTCACAAGCACTCAATCCCAACAGTATATTCATCAACACTCCTCTCCATCACCTTATCTTCATCTCCATTCATATTACATTAACAGGGTTTCCATTACAGTATTTCCAGCTGAAGATTTTTATAACACATTTGTCCTGGTTTCTGAAAGCAGAACAATGAAGTCCCTGAAGGACTTCGAGGATGCAAGAGAAGAACTGCAATCAAAAGATTAAGAGACTAAAATGACCCACCTTAGTTCAGCTCTATAATAGTGCTGTTATTTTAATACATGAGTTGGATCACTACCTAATACACTGGGACAGTCACCTTTTATGGTTCTGAGATGTATATCTTAGATACACACATTTGAAGAGAAATGTAATAGTGGTGCAGCACTTCTGCTGGAGATTTTCATTCCATTCTAAAGTGTGCTCTCTTTGCTGAGACACAGTGGGCAAATATGAACTCAATATTAAACCTTCACAAAGGATTATATGAGAAAACAGTCATCCAACGTATTTTTAGTGCCCTATTTTTACTGTAATAACATTTAAGTTATAATTAGACCATCCTAGTTCAGAATTAGAGGTGAATTAAACTAAGCTACACAACAAAATATTAACACCACACAGAGGCAGATATGGTGTAGTATTTTCATCCTTGTCTGCTAAATTGCCCTTCACCTTCCAAAAAAAGAATATGCTATTGTAGAAATACAAAACTTTAGATCTTCATAAGCTCAACTTGACAAATATTTATCCACACTAAGCCAGCCTGGCTCCACTGGCTTCAAGGGAATGACACCTATTAGTGTCACCTGAGTGTGGCACTCCTTTTGTTGGGTGAAATCATCACATCCAGCACAGTGCTTTAACAAGTGGAAGTAGAATTAGAGGTGCAATTTTTCACCAGAAAGAATTTTCAAGGTTTGCACAATACTCTGTTGACCTGCACTTTCCTCCAAGATTGTATTTCTCTTCTGTCAATAAAACACATTTTTCAGGAAATACCTTACTTTCCTCTGGTAACAACGCAGTTTTATTAAAGTTCTTATTACTTCCCATCAATACAAATGATGGTGAGCCCTTTAATTCAATTTGCTAAAAAAACACTGCAATTTAACAATGCCCATCCGTAATTCTGCAGATAAAGTGCATTTAGCTCAGTTTTCCTGTCAATAAATAATGTACTTGTTGGAGGGAATAGAAGCCAAGAGACAGAGAATTTCATTTATTACTTCATTTGGTGGGCAAAATGTACTTTATAGTAGATTTTAGTAGAACAGTCATGACCCCAGGTTCCATGAGCATGTCCACTGCTGCACTTGTAAGAGAATTTGCCACTTGCACTCTCTGGAAAAGGCTTTTGATATTAAAAACAGACAAATAAGACTTTAAAAATTGATTTGGTATTTTTTGGGGGGAAGATTTTTTTGTTAATTTGTTTTTGGTTTTCAACTAAATTCTAACAGGACAGGTGTTCTGATTGTTTTACTTCTAAAAGAAGTCATAAAGGCAAGTCTAAAGCATGTATACTTGATTATAGGATTAAATAGCCTTCAAAAAGAGTAAAAATCTTAAATTATAAAATTAACACATTGGCTCCCAGCCCCTTTTTCCCCTTTCCAATCGTACAGGAGTTTGATCAGAGCTGAGATGTTACCATGCCAAACCAACTGATAATCAAATAGAAAAGTCCTGTTACGTATGACAAAGACAAAACTGCAAAACCATTCATCAGTATCCAAGAGTAAATAACCAGATATAACAGATAATGACAGGATGTTAAAATTCTAAGGGTCTAAAAAGACTAGTCAGTGTTTGTGTAAATTACACTAATATGTATATCATTGTCAGTCAGGGTAAAAACATGTCAAGGACAAATATTTAAGATACTAGTTTTATCTCAAGAAATATTAATTTTCTGGATACTTGACAGCCAAAATAAAGCATGCTTGAATAATGAGGTAGTTTCCACTCTCTTGACAATACAAATCAGATGCTTTGCATGATAAAGACTGTGTACACGAATGTCATCTTTGTGCCATTCCACCAACCTGGCTGTCCTGATAGATGAGATCAAAATTTAGTAAATCCAGAATTTTGAGAAGAAAGCAGAAGCATTTTAAATACTTTACAGGCACATAGCTACCACACACACAGAGATTATATACACACACATCCCAGATTATATACAAAGCTTATTTGCAATTAACAGTCCTTTTACACGGAACAGTAAAACTTCCTGATCTACAGGTGCCTGAATGTACTCCTAGTTTTCCTCCAGAGTGTGGCAGAGGCTGCTCTGGCTTGCTGGAATACTGCAGACCACTCTTTTCTTTCCTTGTACAAATGTCAGAGCTGTCAGACTGCTGAAACATGGTCACAGAAAGAAACAAATTGCTGACCTCAGCACCATTTTGAGGTCCTGAACCAAGGCTTTTCCAACATGAATCTAACTAACTACAACATTTGTTTACTGACCCACCATGCTGGTCCAAGCATTACTGTTAGCTAGGAAATTAAAGTTGACAGAGTTTACTCTGGGAACTGATTAATTAAATGCCTTTCCTGGCAGATCCATTAATATCAACACAGCATGGCATCTATATTGACACAGTGAGAGAAATTGCTCTCAACAATAGAGCTCTGTTGACAAAATAGTGTAACATTTACACCATTAGTAACAGTGCATGGATCTACCTCCTCTATCAGTCATATTTCTGCTGGCAGAGCCCTTCAGCAACAAGACAAAAAGGACAGGAAAAAATACAAAGTATACACATGTGAATTGCACATTTAATGTACCATTTTGAAATAAATAATGGGAACAGAAAACAAATCATGATCGCTGATAGTCTCTGCACAGGACAAGCTGATGTGAGGGATAGGTTGAAGGGAGAAGAAAACACCAAAGGAATCTCTGATGAAGCACTTGGATAAAGTTAACTTTGTTAATTAAAAAAGGAGCAAAAGATGAAAATATGTAAGGAAACTAAAATTCTTAAATCCAACCAAAGCTGAAGCTCAAGAGAAGTTGACACCACAGGTTTTTTTGTGTCATCAGTCATTGTGTTACTGATTTTATTGCTCACAGAATAGCAGCTGAAGGATTCTCTTTAAAATATGAGTAATAAACACACTCTCTTTCAATCACACCCTGTAACATACTTGTCACTGTTGAGCAAGAAATGACACAGATTCACCAGAAGGCTGGCTTGCACAACAGCAGCTTTAATACAAAAATTCTCTTCTTTTATAGATAGGTTCAATGCATTCTACTTGATTGGCTAATTAACAAAAACATCTTTCTCACAAACAGTCCTTGAGAAGAACAGAAAAACCGAGTAGGAAAACACCAGCTGCAGGTTGGTTATACTAACAAGTTACCATCGTTTCTCTACAACTCCCTAAAAACTCTCACAAGTCTGCTGTGAGAAAACAAATCCCATCTTCTGGCTCTCTGACCAGGCTGTCACATCCACACATACTGACACAAATACCCTCATTTTCACCGGGCACAGCTCTCCTGATTTAGATTATTTGTATGCCTGACTCCTTCCTACCACTCAACAAGTGAAACATCTATCCTTACAAACTCCTGAAGGTAATGAGACCCAAGCAGGTCAGCAGAAATAAGGGTCAAATACAGGACCTCTGCTCTAAAAGGCATAAAGTACTCCATCCTGAGGGGAAGATGGTGAAAATATCTTTTCATCAACTTCTTATTAGGCTCAGAACACACAGGCAGTCCAATCACATCTAGAAGTGAATGAACCACAGAATATATCAAATGTTTACTCAGAAGAATGATCACATTGGAAACTTAAATCTTGCTGTACAGCATAACCTGTCTCCTGAAGTTCTTCCTCTCCCACCTTCATTACTTAAGGGTAAAAATACATATAAATATATATATATACATACACAGAGGAAAAACACAGAAGAAACTTCATCTGCAGCCTTAGCAATGATATTGAACAGCAGATCCCAGAGGGTCTGCTCAGAGACCAGTCACTAATGGTGTCCCCCAAGGTTCAATAATGGTCCCAGCATTGTTTAACTTATTCATCCATGGTGGGATGAAGCTTCTCTGAATCCTTCAGAGAAAGAAAGAAATACAGGGGTTGAATTAAAGCCTTTAGAGAAATTATATATTAAGCCACATAGATATGAAGTAGAAGTGTAGATTTAAGTTTTAAGTAGAGTAGAGATGCATTTTAACTGCCTTAAGAAACTGTATTAGCTAGCAAAGGCCCTAAGGCCTAGCATAAAGTTCAGTAACTTAGTCCTAGACATAACAAAAATAGCAGAACCTTGCCACTAGAATAAATAGAATTATTCACATAAAACAGATAAAACTATATGCAGAAATAGAACTATTCACACAGACAGATAAACCATTCATGTAAATTTTAAGTAAGAAAACAGTACATTTGTGTAAATAGATAATATTATATACGTTGGTTTTGGGGTAAGAACTGACACTACTTTTGTACTACCCTCACACATTAGAATCAAGTTCAGATTAGTCTAAAAAGAATGGTTTACAATTGTGTTTTTAACTGGTTGGATGTTTTATAAAGAAAAGCCCCATAGTGGTGTGCTAGGATCATCATCATCATTGACCACCACATTATCAACACATCAGCAACCACAAGAAGAAAAAGAAGAAGAAAGAAGAAGAAAAGAAAGAAGGAGGAAGGAGGCTGTGGTGCCTGCTGCTGCTCAGAACATGGGGTTCATCCCTGCTGCTTGGGATATCAGACTCTAGGCCAGGGAACAACTGCTGCTGCTGCTGTTCCTACATGGAACCTGGGAGTCTATGCCAGCAAGCTTTTGCATGGACTTGAACACCTTGAACTCTTTGCCTTTCATACTATTGCACGATGTATTCATACAATAACAACCTTGTAGCAGCCCACAACTGCTCGTGTCTCTTTGCAGACCCTAGACCCACTAACACCTCAACACCTCCTCAGCAAACTCACTGGGGACACAAATCTGGGACAAGTGACCATCCCCAAGGGCTGTGCAGCCCTTTAGAGACCTCAACAGCTTGGGGAGATGGGCAGGGAAAAAATATCAGAAGTTCAAGCAAGGCAAATGCAGGCTGGGGGGACCTGCTGGAGCAGCTCTGGGGGAGGGACCTGGGGGTGCTGGGGACACAGAGCTGTCCTGAGCCAGCAGAGTGTCCTGGAGCAAAGGGACAAGGGTGCCCTGGGGACATGGGGAAGAGCCCTGGCAGCAGGTCAGGGTGGATGCTGCCCCTGTGCCCAGCCCTGGAGGCACCTCTGGGTGCTGTGCCCAGCTGATCCTCAGCACAGCAGAAATTCACCTCAAGATTCTTTAACCACAAAAAGCCACTCTCCACAACACTGTCAGTATTTTAGAGAGATAGAAAAATACAATATACACTAATACATCATATGAAAATATACATGCTTAGAAAATGATCAGACAGCATGGCAGCTGCATTTCCTGGTTTACAGCAGCATACAAAGAAAACCAATACAATGCCTCAAGAATCCATCAGTGTAATTGAGATATTTACAGAAACTTCATCAGAATTTTTAACTGACAATATTTCTTATTATTATTTTTAACTGAGAATATTCTTATTATTTTAAGTACATTCAATAAATTTGAGTTGTCAGATTAATTTTAATTATTTTAAAGCACAAAAGATGATAGAACTACAATTCTGACTCCACTTGTATTTCCACTTACATGTGCTACTCTTCAGTAGAATAAATCAATAATAGCCTTTTCCATTTTCCAGGTTCCATCTTTACATAAGCCATATCAATAATTCAAGAGTATGGTTGCTTAGCTGATCTCTGACATACTACCAAGCTTTTTCTTTCTACTTCTTATTTTGTTTATACTCTGGACATCTTAGTGGCAAATAAGCGAATTATTTACCATAATCCATACACTAAATGAGAGAAATTCTGTTCTGCCCTATTATAAACTGACTTCAACAAAATTTTCATCACATGGAATGGACAAGCATTGACCTATTCCTATTCATCTTCTATTTTGCAATGGAAGCCAGTTAGGCTCCCTGCAAGAACGATGGTGTGCTGAGAGAGAAATTAAATCAATGTGCAGAAATAATTCTTGAACTGATTTCTGAGGAGCTGCATTACTAAAAACTCCACTGAGGGATGGATACTGGAGATTCCTACACAGTCCTCTGGTGTCTTTTGATGAGTGACACAAATGAATGGAGACTCTTGATGATCTCTCTGCACTTTCTGGTACTCCTACAACGATTTCCCTCAATCCTCAGCACAGATCAATGTATCTGAGCACACCCATTGCCTAAATTAAGACTTTCAGAACATTTAAAAATTCCCAGAAGCATAGTCACAGAATGCTAAAAAGATGTGACTGATTAAGCACTGGCAGAATAAGGCTTTTAATCAAGAAAAATGTAGAAAAATTACAAATACAGTAAAAGCAAAACTCTTCCCTCAGTTTGCACATTAGCTTGCAGGCAGGGCTTCAGCCTTTGGAAACTGTGACCAGCACCACAGGCAGTTCTTCACCTCAGCCCAATCACTGCCTGTGACAATCCAGCACTAGAAATGCTGACTCTGTCTCTCAGAAATGCTTTGGGGATATTCAGCTTCAGATGATTCCTCAGGACTCACCCTGCCTGACAAACTGAGGCCAGGAATGCTGAGAGTCCCCAGAGTTTGGCATGTCAGTCTGTTGTGTACTGAACAGCTCTTAACAGGGTTTGGGCACTGCCACCAAAACCACTCCAGTGGCTTTTACATCCAATTTCCTCATGGGCTCATGACACTGTAAAAAGTGACTGTTTGCATAATACCAGCAATTTATATGTATTCCTCCAAAATTTCACACATTTCTTAGAATTCCATTCTCATGCTTGTGACAAAAGATGTTGAAATTTCTTAACAATAAACTCTCTCTTTTTCACCAATGGGAAAGCCTAATCAAGAAGGTACTGAGAGCTTCCCTGAATGCTCAAAGTAATCAGCAACAAAGCTCAGCTCCTGGAGAACCAGGCTGTGCAGATAAATGTGTCTTCTGATGTTCAAACAGATTCTTGGATTAAGATTTTTCTTCTGTAAAAGGGGTAATGACAATCAACTTCTGCTCACTGTGCACTGGGAGCAGCAGGAAATATCTGCTATATAATAGCCAGCTATTATTTACTTTTCTTTATTTTTTACTTATTAATAGCCTGATATAAATTTTTATAATTAATATCAATATATATAAAATAAATATTAATAGCTATTATTTACTTATAATAGCCTGCTATATATTTACTTTTAGGTTACACTAAAGAAAAAAAGTACTTCTAAAATCAACACAAGTGACAGATTTGAGGTAGAGATTTTATTTTTTCTAATGCTTTGAACTGAATAGAGTATGCTAAGATAATAATGAAATTTTTAAAATAATGTATTAAAAACTTTTCATGTATCTTTTGTGTTTCCTTTCTATGACTTGAAAATGAATGTTTTTCTACTATAACACAGATCAAATATCCAAATCTTGAACTATTTCAGAGCAGAAATTGTACTCAGTTTTGAACACCCACAGGCACTAAGAAGTGATGCTGTTGTAAGTTATGTGCTATATGTGAATATTCCTACAATGCTGTAATGTGTAATTACTCTGGTTATGCCTTTAGCCCATGATAGACTGAATCTATAAGAGGAGGGGGTTTTTTGTGTGTTTAACAAGTAATGTGAAGAGCTTTAAATGACACAGTAATTTAGGAAAATAGATGTAAATTGCTGAAGTTTGTCATACTTCTAAAGGAATTCAGTGATCACTTAAATAACCTGCTTAAAATTTTTCAAAACAAAAGGAAGAGGAAATCAATTCTCTCTTGCCTTTCAGTTCATACTCCCATACCTAAAGTTCCTCCTATACTGAAATTAAGTCTGAAAAATATATGCACGAACAAGAAGAGGAAATATTTTTGTCAGGAGTGTCACAGTGCTGTCCTTTAATTGTGTGAATGAGGAAATGTGGAATTCAGGCTCTGTTTATTCTAATGATCTTAATTCCTCACTCTTTACAGTGATCCATTAATATTTTCTTAATTTTTAGAGATGTGGGATGCCAATCATTTATTTCTTTGGATTCTTACAGAAACCTGGCGCCTTGCATAAAATTGTTAGCAAGAGAATTAGAGGGAGCTAAAAAGATCAAGCACCCAGAGAGTTCCTCCTGCAAGTCCCACCCTTATCCCAGGACAATTCCCATTGTCCATCAGAGACTATGGAAAGGGAGAGGGAGCTTTGGGGAGTGCACACACAAAACCTGACTATCTTTTCTTATAGTAATGCTTTTTAAATCGTTCTTTGAAGATGAAGATTTAAAGTCTAAGTCAAAAGTTAGGTTATTGCAGTCTTTCACAAAAAAAAAAAAAAAAAGGAAAAAATAAAACCTCCCTCTTATTCAGCAGAAATTTGTGACTAAAGAGCTTCCTCAGAATACCAGAAGTATTTATTTTTGCTCTTTCCTAACAGAAGTGGTTCAACTATAAAATATTGGTAAACAAGTTGCTGTTTGTACAGTAAACATTTCCCTCATGAGTGCCATCTGACAATATGAAGAAGGAACAGAGAATTTTTATTATGTTTAAGTATCACTTACATCTATTTCAATTCAGTAGCACCTTTACAAAATTGATTGTTCACTTCAGCTGCAATTCCTTTCCTGATGTTCAGCAGAAGAACAAACCAGAATCAACAAGATCCTGATCAGGATCAACAACATACAATCAAGGAACTCAGATTCTTACATTCCTGGGATTAACTGGCAAGATTAATTCTGGATTTAATATTATCTTCTCTATAATTACATTCTTTCCTACAGCTCTAGACAACTGAGGCCATATCCTTCTATGGATAACTTGCAAAACCTGGGAACAGCTGCAACTCTTACAAATGCTAGAAGTTCAGCTGTTTTTTCCTCTGAACCATTTGCAAACCATTTACAAATTCCTGCAAGGTTGGGTTTCTTGGGTTTTTTAATTTTTTTTTGTTTGTTTTTTTTTTTGTTTTTGTTGCTGCTGCTGTTATTTTGATTTTTTTCCCTGTCCTTTATCCTTTGGAATAAATGGAGGCATTAATTGTCTATGTGCAGCAGCCTAGAATGCTCAGAAGAAATACCAAATTTTGGGCTTTAGTGCCTGGTGCTCTCTATTCTAATTCAAAAGTGGTAATTCTGGTGATAAAAAGAAGAATTTAAAAGCACCTACTGCTTATTTAAATTTTTAATTCTATTCCTAACTAGGATAATGGATTTCAGGAGTCTCCTTTTGTTTTCACAGAGTGGAGAGGGATATTTTGTAGTTACATCACATGATCTCAAAGGTTTCATGCTTATCTTTCTTTTTTGTCCCCAGTGTATAAAGTTTTTTACATTTGGCCATGTCATATGAATACAACTGTATTAAGAACAATTAAGTGCTTTCCAGTGCATCAGGATGCATATTGCTGCATAAAAGTAAACTAAACTAATTGCCTGGCTTTGATTGACTGTGTTGCTGTATTTGCTCAGAAAAGGAATGCTCAGTGCCTGCAATATTGTCACTTTAAACCAGACCCAGGGTAATATGTGTTTTTGTATGAGAATAATACATTAAATTAATAACCACATTACAATCACACAGATTTAAAATATTGCTTACCCATGGCACTAAGAGGATTCCTTTCATCTTGAAAGAATATTTAAAAATTAAAATATGATTTCACAAGCATTAATCTGTTTCTTGTGCAGGCCCATAAGGCACATTCTAAGTGCTTTAATGCATCCCTGAGCTGGTGGTTTATATGATAAGATGAGGTTATAATGAGCCACTTCCTAACAATACAATGTACTTGTGTGTTATTGCAATGTATCTTTGCATGGGAGCAATCTGGAACTCTCATAAAAAATAATAATAAAAAAAAACCTATCAGCAACATAAAATAAAACAAAATACAAATTTCATACTGTTAGCCTTTGCAGGTTAGCATTTGTATTACATCTGTGTTGTATCTACAGCCTCTGTTTCTTTAGCAAAAATTAGTGTAAGTCACATGTTTCCTTCAGGATCCTCCCACAAGTGAAGATCTTCTTGAGGGGAAAAAAACTTGTATTTAATAATGTGTGCTGGCTTTGGGGCCCTCCCAAGTCTTTGCAGCAATTAAGGGGTACAGAGGAGACTCTACATACACTTGATAAGATCTTCAGTGCCCATTTAGGAGCCACATTAAGGCTCCCCCTCAGTTAAAACAGTTCTGCATTCACAGCTATCCCCATCTTAGCATAAAAATGCAATGTTTTAATAATCAAGGGTACAAGGAACTGCTCAGTGTCCTTGCAGCTACTGTCATAGGTAGTGCTGTCACAAATAAGGGTCTCTAAACTGCATTCCCTGCTCAAGCACACAGCCACTGTGCTGAGGGAACAGACTGATCTTTTCCTTTGAACTGATCCACATTCCTACTTGTTCTTCAAAGAGAACTGAAAATAGTTTTGATGTAGAATCACAGAATGGTTCAGTTTGGAATGGTTTTCATTCCACCCCTGCCATGGCAGGGACACCTCCCACTGTCCCAGGCTGCTCCCAGCCCCAGTGTCCAGCCTGGCCTTGGGCACTGCCAGGGATCCAGGGGCAGCCCCAGCTGCTCTGGGCACCCTGTGCCAGGGCCTGCCCACCCTGCCAGGGAACAATTCCTCATTGCCAAGATCCCACCCAGCCCTGCCCTCTGGCACTGGCAGCCATTCCCTGGCTCCTGTCCCTCCATCCCTTGGCAATTGTCTCTCTCCATCTTTCCTGCAGCTCCTTCAGGCCCTGCAAGGCCACCCTGAGCTCAGCCAAAGCTTCTCCTGTGCAGGTGAACAATGCCAGCTGTGCCAGCCTTTCCTCCCAGCAGAGCTGCTCCATCCCTCTGCTCCTCCTGGAGCCTCCTCACCTTGGACTTGTTCAAGCAATTCCTGTGTTTGGGACCCCAGGGCTGGACACCGTATTCCAGGTGTGCTCTGCACAACAGGAAAGATTAAACCAATCTGATTCTTTACCCAAAACTTACATGAGGAAACATGGCATTCCAGAACTAGCAGCATTTAATACCTTTTTTGTTTGGGTTTTTGGTTCTGTTTGTTTTTTGGTGTTTTTTTTTCTGGTTGGTTGGGGGTTTGTTTTTGTTTTTTGGTTTGTTTGTTTGTTTGTTTGTTTTGTTTTAATTTTGGTGGGGTTTTTGTTGTTGCTATTTTGTTTGTTTGCTTATTTTTGAGAAAAACACAGTCTGGATCATTCTAGAACAGGACATTATATAGTAAATTGCAGTAATTCTTCCATTAAAATTGCTTTTCAAGTACTCTTACTATACCAGCATAAATAACTTACATAATTATGTGTCATTGACCAGGAGATATGAAACTTAACTTAATGCTTGCTATTAATATGAAAGTTTCCATACCCTGAGTCTTATTTGAAAGAGGCTTACAGAAATTATCACTGCCACCCTCCCTGAAAGGACTAAGTCTGTAAAGACAAACCAGGCTAAGAAATGCAAAACAAGGTGGGAGTCAATTCTTTCCATTTTTAATGCCACCTGCCACCAAAGCAGGAGCCCATCTATGAAACTGTACCCTTGTGGAAGCCCCACACCCTCCCACAGCTCTACCACCTGCAGAACAGGAATTGCGGTCTCTGCTTGATATGTGCCTGCAGGGTTCATGCAAAGTTACAAGCTGAGCAGAGATATTCATCCAAAGAGGTTACGCTGAAATTTGACAGAAACTCTTGCTAGAAATTTTCCTGACCTCAGCACAGTGCCCAGTTTGTCCTGTGGGTTTCCAGCCCTGCACAAGGATTCACAGCCACAGCACCTGCTCAGGATCTCCTATTAGAGTCTCTGAAATAGCGAGGGAATATTTGGTTTTCAGTTTACATTTCTCATTCCTTGATGGTACCTGTGCTGTTTTACAGCTCTCATGCTCCACAGGCTGCAGATACTCAGGATAAGTCTGTTAGCAAAGTCTGGTTCCCTACCAGATGTAGCCTCTGCTTGCCTCTGTCTTTCCTAAGTTCTCAATCCATTTGCAATTGGTGACTGAATCCTTATCACTGCCACTGCTTCCAGCTTCATATATTTGAATATATGGGGTTTAAGGTCAGATCACACATCATGCAGTGAGGGGGTACAAAATCCTCCCTTCCCAAAGGGCCATCTGAGCAACAGGCTGCATTCTCTGAAGAGCACAAACACCTCAGTCAAACCTCCAAAAACCCCTTCTTCCTTTCCCCTCTGAGAAAAGGAGAGGAGAAGGAGAGGAACTGAGCATGCAGAGATATCCTGAGTTCTAAGAGATGAGCATCCTCAGGAAACAGATTTCCTTCTCTCAAACACTCTGGGAGATGGGCTGGGTGGAAGCACAGCAAACCCAATGCACAGCTCTGGAAAAAGCCACAGTGGGCACAATCAAAACTGCGTTTTCTTCACAATCACACCAGTTGCTTGTCCAGCAGATTCTCATCAAGAATTAAACCTAAATATAGCATTGCCTTCTGAGTAAAGACCATATTAAAGTATTTGAAATGTCAAACATGTAAAATAATTATAGCATCATGCTGATTACATATTTATGTCTCCTTTTCAAAGGTGCAAAGAAATCATGCAGCCTCTCCAGACTTGTATTAACAAGCTAAAGCTAAGATTATAGCACCATCTACTGATTTAATTCTTACTTAAATGACAATGCCTTTTTCCTATTTGAAGCCAAAAAATACTGCAGGCAGAAAACAAATTTATAGTCCTACAGAACTTGTTTTTACAACAGGAGAAAAACACCTCCCAGATGGCAAGAGTGGTTTTGTTTGGGAGTACATGGCTTGCACACAGCCCATGGGCTATTCATTAAAATAAAACCAGAGGGGCACAGAATTCAAATCAGTGAGAGCCAGCAGTTATTGAAGCATCAGCATGAACAGTTCAGAGTCCAGACAGAGATGGGTAAAAGTAAGACAGCAAGATTTAAAAAAATCCACAACTTAAAAAACAAGAAAAACAAATAAACCTCAAAAATAATTTTTAAAAAGTTTAAAATGCACACCCAAAAACCTCATGCAGGTTAGAGTAAAGTATAAAGACAATTTTTAGCTACTTTTGCATTCTTAACCACTCATTTCTATCTCTACTTGATTCTTACATTAATTCTTAATTTCTTTAATTTCTGAAGCTTTCCAAAGGGAATTGAGCACTAGATTCTTAAACTCTAAATTATCTCGCTTTTGATTCTCTAAGTCTGGTAAGCATAAGGAAATATTTCACACTAATAATAATTTGCCAGTAATATTCAAGGACAACCTAATTTTGGCCTGAAAGCAACAAGTCAAAAGACAAGGCACACCTGGAGTTCCCTATGTTGTGCTGTTGGGGTTTTAAATGCAGAATACCCAAAATAGGCTTATTCTCTGTGTGTATCTGTGGTATTGCTTTATCCTAGATTTTTTTTTTGTGCAAATATTATATTGATGAAAAGAATTAGATTATAATTGTCCCTAAATAACAGTCCATGACAAGAGAAGCCCAAACGGTATTCACACCAGGCAAAAGAGCAACAACAAAGATATATATATATACATAAACCAAATATAGATGCTATAGATTGGGTGAAAATTTATATTTATCTATATATATTATATAGAACTAAAAACTTATGGTAAATAATGCTAGTGGAAGATATTTAATAGTAATAGGCCATGGCTTGGTAATACTTTATAGCATCCATAAGAAACTGAATTTTTTGTAAGAGAAAGCACTTTTTGACCCTGGTTTTTCTCTTTCCTAAATTCACACAGATTTATTCATATTAATACAGATTTAGGTCTTTATTAGTGGTGTTTGATTCCCTGTGCCTTCATATTTTGATTGACGTCCAGTGAAAATTTTGTTTGTTTAATAAAATAAGCAAAACACTATTGAGGAATATCAAGTTACGGTTTAAAAAAATTAAAAATTAAGTTTTGAATGCCTACACTTTAACCAGACAATGCAATTTTAAAATTAAGCTGGAAATATTAAGTATTAACCTGCAAGATGGACTTCTAAGCATGATTCCTTTCTTATTTTTTTCAATTCCCTCTTAAAAAAAATTGCCCAACACTGGCCTAAACCCAAATCAACAAAGTTGTTAGGTAAAAATAGATTTGCATTTCTTTTAATAAATAGTCATAGTCTATTTAAGTAATGAAGAAAAAGGAGCAACACATTTAATTGCTTTGACTTTTTTACAACTTAGAACTCTTTTAAAGAGTACAGAGCAGAAATTATCTATTACTGCAGTGTAGGAGGCAGACAAGTAGTGACACAAGAAAAAAACACTATTTGAATAATTGCTCTCAAATTCCTTGTATTCTCAAAAATATTGGATTTGGGGGTTTTTTTTGGTTTTTGGGGTTTTTTTAAGAAGGAACTTTTTGAATCTACAACATTCATGCAGGTTTCTGATGAATTTAGCAAAGCAGTTTTCTGTTTTTTTGGTGGTTTTTTTTTTTTAAGAAGGAACTTTTTCAATCTCCAACATTCACGCAGGTTTCTGATGAATTTAGCAAAGCACCCATGTCCTGGCAGTGAACTGACAAAGAAGGAGCTCGGTGAGGGACAGCAGAGAGCTCCAGACATCTCTAGATCCTGCCAAGGAGACAAGGGGAGCAGCACCACAGGTCACACTCACAGCCAAAGGCAGCTGCAAACAAAGCTTTGCAAACAAAACCTTCCAGGCTGTGCACTGGACAGTGGAGAGGAGCTGTGAACTCAGAACTGCTCTGTAAAAACTCAAAATGGAAATGAATTTTAGGAAAAGCGTGCCAGACTTTCCCCTCCCCCGTGTACTGCTCCTGGGAGCTGTAAGACAATACAAATGCAATTTGCACTTGAACCAGATGTTTCAACCTGAGGCAATGAGAAATTATTTCCCATTCCTTAGCACTCCTCTAATGGATTCACAACACTGCAGAGCTTTTCTGAAGTGCTACAGGTAGACAAATTTGGCTGAGGAAAAGTGCGTGCCTTTTACAGCAGCTTTAAAGCATCTCCTTGGACAGAAGTGAGGGAAATTCCCAGAATCACAGAATGGTTTGGGTTGGAAGGGACCTTAAAGCTCATCCAGTGCCACCCACCCATGGGCAGGGACACCTTCCCACCATCCTGTTGGCATCTTATTGCAGGGGTTCCATACTGTGGTCTCCTTATCACAAAAGTTCCATACCTTCTTGGTGTTTTCTCACGGGCATCTCCTCAGGGCACTGACTCTTTCTCCTTCACAAAGCAACCAACTGACACCAGTTCCCTTTCTAACCAGCCACCCCACTCTGTTATAGCACTCTTCTTCTCATTGCTCACAGCTGGGGCCTGTTAAAGTCAGGCCTGCTCCTAGTCTTTGATAATTGGCCCAGGTGCAACTCCTTAGGGGTAAGATTACTTTCCACACTATCTTTATTTTCTTATATTCTATCCTCCTACACCATCCCACAGTCTCCAAGCCCTGTCCAGCCTGGCCTTGGACACTTCCAGGAATCCAGGGGCAGCCACAGCTTCTATATGATCCTATATGAAGTTCTGTGCTAAAAATCACTGCCCTTTTGGCAGGTTATCAAACTACTGACACAGAAAGAATAGTCTTTCAATTTTTCAATCTGACCTGTGTCTAAAAGCTGCCATGGTGAGGCAGGTTTAGCCCAGCCACTGAAGTCCATCCTTTTTCCCACGAGTTTTGTCTGTAAAGTGTTTCTCTGCCCTTATTTTACCTTATTCATAACAGTTATGAAAAGACAGGCTAAACATTTCAGTATTCACATCTCTTTAAATTAAAAAGCAATTAAAATAAAACCTAAATTCAAAAGTGTGCCTGGACTATGTGTGGCAGCAGTTGGCTATAGCTATTAATACATCCTTTTTAAATTCTCTGAATAAGCACTACAGACTTGCATTTACATTATTATCTTTAATGCTAACTTTAGACCTCAGTTATAATGGCTTCATGGAGACTTGCAAAACTCCTTTCCTCTAAGAGCTTTTACATGTGGGGCTTCATTCTTCTCTCCAGTTACTTTTTTTGGTTGCAAATGCCATGACCCCCCATGATCCTGCACAGAACACTTCTCATGTACATCATGACAAGTGTAACAATGCACGCTGCCAGTTCCACTGCACTCCAGAGTCACAGGGGCACACCAAAGGAATTTTATATGTGCTACCTACAGCATTTCCCTGTGTGATTGAAGTGGTACCCAGCTCTGAAATACCAATAGTCTTGAGAGGTCGTGTTACTGATCTGCAGGTTTCTGTATGTTTTAGGACTAAAGCATGAAAAATTATGAAATCATGTTGTAGGAATAAATTAACAAGGTTCATTACTTCCTAATGATTCATTTATTTACCATCAGCATTTCAAATTCCACTCCTCTGCTTACTGCAACAGTCATAGTTTGCTTCCTTTATCCCTCCCACTGCTAAGTTACTCTGATCATCTCTCATGTTTCAAGCAACTACAAAGAAACATATGCGCTTCTGCTCTTACGGTGGAAAAAAAGCATTCCCTGTGCACTTCCTGAACCTCACAGCCTGCTGGGCTCCAGCAACCTGAACCTCACAACTCATATGCTGGGGAAGTTCCATTATTACACCAGTGATGGTGGGGTGGTTCGACATCCTGCTGGCATCCAATGAGTTCTCCAAGGACCACTACTGGACCCAGTCCTGTTCAGGGTCTTTGTGGATTATCTGGATGAGGAATTGGGGGCATTCTCAGGCAGTTTGCAGATAACATCAGGTTGGGTGGGAGTGTGGATCTGCTGGAGGGCCGGAAGGCTCTGCAGAGGGATCTGGCCAGGCTGGATCCATGGGCTGAGGGACAGCAGGGCCGAGTGCCAGGTCCTGCCCTGGGCTCACCCCAACCCCATGGAGCTGGGCTGGCAAAGAGGGGCTGGAAAGCTGCTGGTGGCAAAGGCCCTGGGGGTGCTGGTGACAGGGCCGGGCACAAAGCCAGCAGTGCCAGAGGCCAGTGGCACCTGGGCTGTGCCAGCCCTGGGGTGGCAGCAGGCCCAGGGCAGGGCCCGGCCCCTGGGCTGGCCCTGCTGAGGGACCTCGAGGGCTGCGGCCTCTGCTGGGCCTGTCATGGCCACCAGAGCCCTGCAGGGGCTGGAGCGTGTCCAGGGCAGGGAACGGAGCTGGGCAAGGGGCTGGAGCCCCAGCAGGGGCTGAGGGAGCTGGGAAGGGGCTCAGCCTGGAGAAAAGGAGGCTCAGGGGGGCCCTTGTATGGAAAGGCTGCTCAGGCCTTGGCAGGGGCTGCCCAGGGAGCTCTGGAGTGCCCATGCCTGGAGGTGTCCCAGGAAGGGCTGGAGGGGGCACTCAGGGCTCTGGGCTGGGGACAAGGTGGGCGTCGGGCACAGCTGGGACTCCATGGGCTGGGAGGGATTTTCCAACCCCACTGGTTCTATGAGTCCTCCTCCAGCTTAAACGAGCTCCTCACCTGGATCTATAATATATGACAAATATCAGTTTCTCAAATTAGAATTTGTGCCCCTAGGATTTTGTAAAAAATAATCATACCCTGAATTCCTGTAGAATTTTTTCCTGATGATAGGCATTTCCTCCCAATGCAAGCTTTCCATGCTTCCCCTGGATAACTAAAGGGGAAATACCAGACTCATTATAGGTCATAGATCATTTCCCCAGTAAACATTTTGAATTTCTCTGTGGAACTCTTGGAAAAATTAGAGGATTGCAGTGTTTTTATTTTGTTCTAAGCATAACAGACTTGTTCTAGGGAAAGGTTCTTGACATTTGGAATGAGTTCTGAGACTTGGAGAGCGAGCTCAGCTTGGCAGAGTGATAAGCTGAGTGGCAATAATAGATTAAAAGGTGTAGGAAGAATATGATTTGAACCAGCCTTGAAAAGCATTTTAAGACTGCCATGAAGAGGCATGAATTTTAAATCAGAGAGGTAAGGGAAGCAGCATGGCTCTTTCCTACATGACAAGATAGTTTAAGCTTTTCTTTGCCCTTTCTAAAAGACAGCAACAGGTGAGAGGGAATCACGTCACACTGGCTTGGCCAAAAGGCATCCTCCATAGAGAAAAAATGTTAATTTTTTTAAAAAATCTTAATTTTTAAATGTTTCTCACAACAGCATGAACTTGGTCACTGATATCTCCTTAAAAAATAAATAAAAATCATTAAGTGCAAGTCCCCTTAACTATTCCTTCTCTCAAGGTGTTTTCTTACCATTCAAGGTAATGTGGTTAAGGAAAAAAAAAACATTTTATACTGGGAAGAAATTTGTCCATATTTAACTATTTTTGAAAAAAAACCAGTCAAGTATAACAGCCAAGACTATTAACTGGATAGAAAGTTTTAAGGAGTCAACTTTTATTCACACCAGTTGTTAGGGATAGTGTTTTTGTCATGTTACCTGAATTGCCAGGCACCAACAAAATCACTCCCCTCTTCCAACTCAAGCCAGATGCTGTGTCACCATAAATTGATCCAAATTAACTATTCCATCAAAAACCAAGTCATCTGCAATAGATCTAAAAATAAATGTGGTGGGTTCCCCCCACCCCAGTCTGAAGGGAAGCAATTTCAGTGAAAACAAGAGAAGTTGAAAAAGCCTATATAAACTTAAATGAAGACAGTTAAACTTCTTTCACATCTGTGAAATAAGTTTAACAAATTACTCCATTCATTTCCACGATGAATGGCTCCTCACGTGCCAGCTCTTTATTGCATCTAGCAAGGAAGAATACAGCGCTTACATGCTTCTGCAGTTGTTTTTCCCTTCCCTTTTATTCTGATGCTTAGTATCCATATTTTCAGTGGAAAAATGTGACAGCTATCATACGCCAAGGAAGTGATAATTAGTCTTATATGACTGTCTTTATATTGCCTTGGCTTTTCTAAACTCATTTTCACACAATTACCTAATCCACTGTTATACAGCCTCTCTCAAAATGAGAGGGTTTTTTTTTTTTCATTTAAGCACAGGATTAAAAGGATTTTTCCAGTTTTTAAAGATTCATTCATTATAGAAAGATTGTAATAAGGTCAGACCAGACAGATTTAATTCTTGCTTTCTGGTGGATCAGAAAAAAGAAGTCAGGATGCAGATAAGTATCCTAATCTAAATATAAACCTAAATTTCCAAACACTTGCCTCAACTTCACCTTAATAGTATTTTAAGGATTATATAAGCTAAGGAAAGATTCTGAAACTGCTGGAGAATTCAACACAACTACTTATAGAGTATCTAGCAAGCAACAATGCAATAATTCACCAATTATTCTTTCCTAACTTCTCCATTTGGAAATAGCTGGAGATATTTGATGCAGCTTCACATCACTTGAGGGTGGAAATTAAAGCAGCCTAACAGGACTCTTTAAGGGCTGGATTAACCAGGTTCTATGTGCAAATTACAAAGCCTCAAATCTCTGACTAGATTTAAGTACAACTGAATTCTATATCTATCTACCTAAAACTTTTAAGGAACAGATTCCTATATGTTTATTTCAATAAAATTCCATGCAGAAAAAGACTGCTGTTGATGGACACACCCCCAGGAACATATACAAAGCAAGAGACAGCAAGAAGCCAACACAAAGCCAAGCTGGAGCCACTAAGACAGGTGTCAGGAGCACAGCCAGGCTCCTGTGCTCACAGCTCACCATTGGAGGCTTCACCAGGTTATTCAAACAAGCTCTGCCCACCCTGCTGTCCCCTGAATGCAGCACTAACCCTGGGCACTTCGCCCCAGTTGCCTTCTCACCCTGACTTCACCAAATATCCCAAGTTGGAAGGAAGCCTCAGAGATCTTTGATCCAGCTCCTGTTCCTGCACAGACACCCCAACATCCCCACCCTGGGCATCCCTGGGAGCATTGTCAAAATGCTAAGTAATAAACAAAATTTTCAATTTTCTGGGTGATTATTCTACCTGTTGCATTATAGAATTACCTACTGGAGAATTTAACAGTTGGCTGCTGCAACTTATTTCTCCACAAGCCATTAATACAAAGAACCCTGGAGGGGTTGGAGGGTGTCACTAAAAAAGAAAAAAAAAATTTTTTATGCCTAATCAACAGGGCTTAGTCAGAGAATACCTATTGAACTGGGCTGTACTCAGAGGCTAGCTGGAATAATTGATGGATTCTAGAATTTGGATTAAATTTTTGCGTGATGAGCACTGAACTGCTCAAAACCTGCTGCATTTAGGGCATGCACAGAATGAGAATTTTGCACATCAAGAGAGCTTTAAGCACTATACAACAACTGATCCTGATAATTCCACACAAATTTCTGTGATCCTTGGATCACAAACTGAATCTGGTCCACAGACACTGAAATCCTGCTCCTGCATCCCTTTAAGCAAAAGAGCACAACTGTATCTTCACAAGTTCAAAAATTATGACTTCATGGTGTCATGCAAAGGACATTTTATTCTCTACTTCAATACATCCTTCTGCATGACTGGCCAAGCAATCTTTATAGTCTGTGGTGTGGTCCACTTTCCAAGATCTCTTTCTCCTATAAAGGACTTTAATATGGTCCAACTCATGCAAGCCAACTGAACATAGTACAGTAAATTAAAGCAAGGTTAAAAAACAAGATCACACTTAATATTTCTTTAATGGCTGCCATTGAATGGAGTTTTCTGCATCATGACCAGGTTGAAGTCAGTATTTAAATTAATTATGACAGCCATATAAATTAGACATAAGAGACTTCTAAAGCTAATTAGAGTCTGAGAGTTTTAATTTTATGTCTGTCTCGGTGTAATATCTGCTTTATGGATTAAATTAATAAAATTAAGAGTGCATCATTATAAATTTCCACTTTCATAGTTCCCTACGTTTTACAATTACATGCCATATTTGAATGATAATTGAATGAAACGAAATCATTATGTTCATGTCTGTTTTTCCAAAGACTTAAAAATAATATTCCCTATTTTCTTCCATTCACAAAAGTCATAGCTGCTGTAGTGATGCCAGTCCAAGGAGCAGTGTACAGCAAAGGTCAGATTTAATACAGGACTCTCTGTACACTGCTCTAACTGTTCCAGCAATAACACAACTTGTAGCTTTTGCCTTTATCAGATTTCAGGAAATAGTTATGTGACCATGATTGTTGTGTGAAAGAACAAATGATAAATTAGTTCTTTCCTGTCAACAAAACCCACATTCAATCTCTGAAGAGGAAAAAGCAGGTTCCCTACATGGCCAAAATGTGCACAGAAGGCTGTGCCCTGAGCAAAGCCTTGTTCAGTGCTGGATCAGGAATTCCCAGTACCTGAAAGGGTCTAAGTTAATCTCTACCGTTCTCTTGTTCTTAACTGCTTTCCTTGCAGGAAACAGCGTTTTAAATATGATATTCTAGTGGCTTTCTTGGTGCAATTATAAGGAACCAGCAGGAAAGAGTTACTAAGTTGTATTTTATGGGAGATCACAAAATTGTTTGGGTTGGGAGGACTTTGAAGCTCATCCAGGGCCACCCCTGCCATGGCAGGGACACCTTCCACTGTCCAAGGCTGCTCCCAGCCCCAGTGTCCAGCCTGGCCTTGGGCACTGCCAGGGATCCAGGGGCAGCCCCAGCTGCTCTGGGCACCCTGTGCCAGGGCCTGCCCACCCTGCCAGGGATCAGTTCCTCATTGCCAAGATCCCACCCAGCCCTGCCCTCTGGCACTGGCAGCCATTCCCTGGCTCCTGTCCCTCCAGCCCTTGGCAATTGTCTCTCTCCATCTTTCCTGCAGCTCCTTCAGGCCCTGCAAGGCCACCCTGAGCTCAGCCAAAGCTTCTCCTGTGCAGGTGAACAATGCCAGCTGTGCCAGCCTTTCCTCCCAGCAGAGCTGCTCCATCCCTCTGCTCCTCCTGGAGCCTCCTCTGGGCTCTCTGAGCAGCCCCAGGTCCCTCCTGTGCTGGCCCAGGCTGGGACAGCTCTGCAGGTGGGAAATCACTGAGGGGCAGAGGGAGCTGGGCTCAGCCCAGGGCAGGGCTTTGGGGTCCCAGCACACACTGACAGCTCAAGCAGATCAACCTGACAGAACCTGTGGTTTTGAACCAACATTTCTGATTAAGACAGCTTGCAATAACAGGAAATAAGTAACGATTACAATTAAGCAAAGGAACTTCAGGTCCATTTCTTTCCTGAATTCAGCAGTAAGGACTCAAGTTTCATTAATTTATATCCACGAAGAAAGTTCTCCTTTGCTTCCTGTTGCTCAGGGGCTCTGTGCACACTGTGTCATTTAAGCAGCTGCACCTTATGCTCCATTTGATGTCCTGGCATGTTGATAGGACATCAAAAGCCTGACATATTAAAGATAACAATTGCTGATATCATAAACAAATTGAGATTATCCTCTGCTATCAACAACACACATCACATACACATCCCAGCCCAGTGTTTTGAAATAGAACTTTAGGATATTCTGTGGAAAACATACTTCAAGTGAAGAAAACACTTATTTTACTTTTAAATGGGGACATAACATCTGTGACAAAGGATCATAATCTAAGGTTGAAGATTTGCTTTTGACATTTGTATTTTCACAAGCAATTAAAATTTAATTTGGCCTATGATGAAAAGCAAATCCTTTTATCCCATACTTGCAGTCACAAGGGGAACATATTGCATTAGAAAGCAGCACTGTAGCTTAAGGTTTCATATTTGACATTTGTGACATCGTGAAAAAAATTAATTAACAGATAGAAAAGTTTATGCACACTCCAATCATCCTTAAACTTTCCTACCTATTAACTAAATGTGATGTCACTGATATTTTAATAGACAAGTTATCAGCTCAGATTTAGAGCATTATTTAAAGTAAAGGGTACCTGTTTATCTAAAAACCTTTGGCATCTTATCTTACCAACTAAATGCAAAACAATATTGCTGGAAGCAGTGGATGAACAAGAAATACAGAAGACAATTTTAATTCATTTTTTTTTTAAATACTGAATAACACACCCTGACTGGAGATCTCAGTGGTTACTGCTCATTATCTCTGGTTAGCATTGTTCCATATTGAACATTCCATTCATCCTTTTTCTCCAAGTAACAATTTACAAACGCAAAAGAACATGAGGCAGTTGCTCCCTTTTTTGCAATGAACTGAAACTGCATCAGAAATGTTCTAGAAATCAGCATCTCCAGCAATTCATGAGAGCAGCCAGTTTCACCTACATGAAACTACCCCTATTAATGATTTTGTGGCATCACACAAGCTACAACATGGACACATCAGAGAGCAACAATAAGCTGACTGAGGTTCATGGAATAATCAGTGCACAGGACAAAAGTCCCCCATTCTAAGCAAACACCTTTCAGCATTGCTCAGAAATATTATTAGTATTTCCTTCATGCTTTAAGGCATTCCTAGTTTCTTTCTGCTGTTTTTATTTTTAAATACCACTTACAAAATAAAACCTGGAGGTTTCAGGCATGTGCTCCAAGAAAAACCAGCTGTGGACTGGAGTAATGCCACACTCAATTCCCAGCTAGACCCTGCCATGACTTAGCATTCCACGTGCTCCTGAAACCACTCCCAGTAACTGAGCTTTGGATTATTTAGGGGGAGAGAGAATCCTCCAATAATTAAGAATTGATCTGCTGCATCTTAACTACAAATCAGAGTGTAATTCCCCACTTTGGAATACAGTCATGTCTGGCACAAAGAAGGTAAAATCTTTTAGTTGCCCCATTAGTGAAATATCCATGAAAACTCCAGAGAAAGTAGTGCCTAGAGTGAGCACCTGAGCATGCTTAGCCTTCCAAAGATGTCTTTTGCATGGCTCTGCAATATTTTTGCTTTTCCTGTGGGTGGATCCCAGTTAGGCCTGTCTGGGGTTCTTCCAGATGTCAGTCCAGGCTACAGGTGTACCTTTATTCACTTTGTGAGGCCATCTCTGGACCAGCACTGGTTTGCAGCTCAGAGGATCTGTGCAGGTTATGTCCAGTGCACCCAAGTTAATTAGAAGCATCACCAACTTTAATCACCAAGAATTCTTTGGTTTGGTTGTCATCTATAATTCCATTTGTAACCCACTGTAATTTAAAAGTCATTAATACCTGTTTGTACAAGGGCACTGCCATAAATCTCAACAAGAGGGATGTGCTCTGAGATAAAAGCACATTTAACACAGAAGATCCAAACACAAAAATCACTGCATTGTTTTAAAATACAATTTGGAATATTTTGCTTACTATACCAAATAAAAATTATATAAAGTGATAATTGGCCAAGAATTTTTCAAGCTCTTAAAATTATATAGAACTTAAGGAAAAGTAATCTCTGTCTTTATACACAGATGACAGGCGTTATAGCTGTTCTTATCACTCTCCTGCAATAGGCAAAGCAGTAAAAGTCTCAATAATAATCATAGACTAACAGCCATATTCATGTAAAATAAAAGTATTTTTCCTCATGTAAAATGCTATTAGCCATATTTGAAGGCATTATGTTCTGATATCATTTTTCCATTTCACTAAATGACAGCTATTAAATGCAATGGCAACTGCATGACAGGGATATTTTTTATTACTTCAAAAGGAAGAAAAGGATTAAAATGAGTTTATTCAAAAGTGTGATTTGTCAATTTTTTCTTATCAAGGGCTGTGTGGGACAGCTTTAAACCTAAATACTGTGATCTGACCTCCTATTTGAATAAGTTAATGTGATCCAGTGTTCTTAGAAAAGTAGTGAAACCTATCTTTTATATGCAGAAGTCCCAGGAGGAATTTATGCTTTTATACGGTCAGCTGCAAGGTGCCATTTCCTTTCCATCATTCCTGC
>NW_005054519.1:890460-912213 GCF_000277835.1 Geospiza fortis
TTCTTTTTAGAATCTGGTGGATGAACAACTATATAGAGACATTTTTTGTATGACAGATTTTTTCCCCAGCCTCCAAGGCTTTACAGTCAAACAGAATTCTGCTGCCAGAAATCCCTCTCTTATATTCAACAGGGACTAATCACCATATTTGATAGAGCAAGCATCTTACCTAAACATCAAATAGAACTAAAAATCACCACCTCAGAGCATTAGAGAAGGATTTTACACACATCAGGTTCTTGCATTATACATCCTAGGAACAGTAGTGAAAATAATTTCATATATGTATGTCCACAGAGAGAGGTAACATCTAACTGGACAAAATATGGCTCATTAGGGATTTCCTTGGAAGAATTATCCTCCTCCCAGCAGCTTTTTCTCACAGAAGATCCTACACAGTGCATAACTGCCTTTTTTTGTGTTCCCTGTACATATTCTCCCACTTGCTTACACTAATTTGCATTTGAAAGCATCTATATGAAAAGTCGTGGTGATTTAAAAACCAGTATATTAATCAGAAAAATTAAATCCAGAAGTATACATTAATTATCTTTTGTAAACCACTATTTTAAAGCTCTGGCATCTCTTGGGTGTCTTCCTGCAGAAGTTTATCTCCTCTAGGGTAGAAATTCTCAAGGCTTCAAGAGGACCCTAAAAGTTTTGCAGGCCAACATCCTCAGCTAAGCTGGAGCAACTCTGACTTGTACAAAACAAAGCCAATTTCTACTGGCTGCAAATATCACTCAGCTGAAAGCCCAAAAATCAAATAATTGCATGGATTAATATTGGAACTTGAATGTAAAAAGCAACCAGAGACAGAAACATTGAAAGCTGAGTCTCTCCAACTGAATTCTTCACAGTTACAGATAAAACTTTTTCTTTTAAAATGTTGTAATTTTAATACTGCAAAATGCAAACTGTTCCATCTTTCAGTCTGTAGGCCAGGAAAGTATTTTGGTATAGAATCATACTGGCAGAAAGAGCTACTCCAATTACCTCAAGTAATGAAAAACTAGTGTGGAATAACATCGGAAATCCACAGGGGCTGTATCTTTACCCATTTTTTCTTCTACTAAACTGCTATTACATATCCAGAGTTATGGTATCAACAACAGATAGACTTTCCTTGAGCATCTTTGCAACTCAGGACTGCAGATTAATGTTTTATACTCAAGTTCTACCTAAAAATATGGCCCATTTCCAACTCTGGGGCACACATGTGGGAGCGGAAAACAGTTCCACTGACTCCAGTTCTTCTAATCTGCTTTGAACCAGAGAAGAACTGTACAGTTCCTAAGTTCCTCTATTTAAAAAGAGCAAACTATGATGAGAACACAAGTGTTGAGATATGTTGTTATCACACATCATAAGTGATTCCTTTGCTGCTCTGAGTCTGCCTTGGTCCCACATGCAGGGAGACATTTCAAACAACAAATCACTGAACAGCAGCATTCAGAGGGAAACCCTCCCAGGCATTCCAGCCCTGCACTGCAAGCCCATTTCTGTGTCTCCCTGGGTTTGCTGTGAAAACAAGACATGAAGAGGTCACAAAGGCTGCCTTTGTCTAGGGATTGTCAGAGGAAAGCTTTCAAGCACATTTTGAAAGCTTGCTTTACCATTTATCTCAATTCCTGGCCAGCTGCAAACACCTGTTTACACAAAAGCTGTTAAATTGCTGATGCACTCCTGACTAGTTTAAACTGCTGGTTTTTCTGCATTTCACATTTCTGATTTAAAGACATTTGCTCTGTAGCCCTCACATCCACAGCTCAGCAGCCAGTCTCAGGTTTACTGCATGCAGTGACATAAAACAACATAATCAGACTATTCCAGATAACAAAGAACATTATCTGATTATATTAATTCTTTGCCAGCCAAAAGCAAAGCCCTGATCAGTGCAGACAGCCAATTAAATACCTTACTGAAAACTTGAATTTAAAAAAAATCCTTAAAATACACATTACAGAGACAAAAGCTACAATAAGTAATTGCTGAAAAATGGAGGGGAATTTCACAAAGACATCTTTTTCCCCTCTAACAAGCTATTTAAAGTACTTGTCCATAATACATACTTTACTTGTCCTTTGTTCTGTACTTGAGCAATCAAACTTTCTTGATCAGCCAGAGGAAAAGGGCAACTCCAAAGATTTAAATGGATTTCAAGGCTTGTGTATTCCACTACTGAAGAGCTGCACAAGTTTGTGCACCTACAGACAGGGGCACAATGCAGGTGTTCCTTAGAATTCCCTTCCTGAGCAATGCAGTCATCAAAAAGTCAAGGAATATTTCATATATTGCTAAAACACACATCATGAGGATGAGCAGAGGGATGGAGCAGCTCTGCTGGGAGGAAAGGCTGGCACAGCTGGCATTGTTCACCTGCACAGGAGGAGCTTTGGCTGAGCTCAGGGTGGCCTTGCAGGGCCTGAAGGAGCTGCAGGAAAGATGGAGAGGTGTTGTTGTCTTAACGCAAATCTTCCATACCTTCTTGGTGATTTCTCATAGGCATCTCCTCATAGCACAGTCAACACACTCCAGCTCTCTTCTTGAGCAGCTAACCCACTCTTTTATAGCACTCATCCTTATTGGACACAGCTGTAGCCTGTTAAGGGCAGGCTTGCTCTTAATCCTTGGTAATTAGTACAGCTGTAGCTCCTCAGGGGTGGGATTGCCTTCAGCACTATCTTTATTTTCTAACATCCTATCCCCCCACAGAGAGACAATTGCCAAGGGCTGGAGGGACAGGAGCCAGGGAATGGCTGCCAGTGCCAGAGGGCAGGGCTGGGTGGGATCTTGGCAATGAGGAATTGTTCCCTGGCAGGGTGGGCAGGCCCTGGCACAGGGTGCCCAGAGCAGCTGGGGCTGCCCCTGGATCCCTGGCAGTGCCCAAGGCCAGGCTGGACACTGGGGCTGGGAGCACCTGGGACAGTGGGAGGTGTCACTGCACATCACAGGGGTGGCACTGGATGGGCTTTTAAGGTCCCCTCCAAGCCAAACCTCCTGGGATCCTGTGATTATCAATTTGTGTTTGTGTGACATGTTTTACCACTATCAATATAACACACCTTAAACTACCAATGAGCTTTTCCAAACTAGAAAATTACAGCAGCTTCACTGGAAACACTGACAGCTTCTGGAACACTTTCCCCACTGGAAACACTGACATTTCCATAGTTGAAAAGTATTGCTCTGTTACTGAACCTTTTCACAACGTCTGTATTTGAGCAGTTACTGATCACTGTATGGTCATAATGCAGTGGGGTTGGCTCAGGTCATTGTCTTTGGTGTCAAAATCTATGCCAATAATAAGCAATTTGAGACAACTAATATACATAGTTCTTATTTATGATGTTGGAAATCCACTAAGGTAGGCCCTGTAAATGCTTTTCAATATTATTAGAGTTGAAAGCAAAAATTGTCAAATGACTTAACAGAATGATGTTGACAGCAACCTTTATGTCTACAAGATAATTTGAAAGATAAATCACCTTTTTTCCACACGAGTAGCCTTAGTATTATAATTGGTCCATTTATTTCATAAGAACACCCATTTTACAAGTAATTGTGTATTTTATTCTGCATTCTTTTATCAACAATTCCTATATATTGCTATATATTCTATTCAAAGAAAGCAATCTTACTGAACAATACTTACATCAGTTGTTTAACATTCATGCTTAAAAGATTCAGCATTTATAAAAACCTCTATTTTAATCAAACAGCATCAAAACAGCCACACCTATCAGGTTTGATAGCTTTCCAATTCAAGTGAGTAAGATAAACTGCTTACGCATTGACTAAATAATTTCTAGTCCAAATTTGTTTGTGTTTGGACTTTGCAACTTAGAATGACAGCAGTGCAACCTGTCCAGAACTAATTGCTCTAAATATACCAGATGTTGTAAAAATCTGGACTTATTCCTTTTAAGGGAAAATGAAGCAAATACCATAAGAATGAAGAAATGAATGATTTAATAGTGTAACCTTTATTTCCAGCATTATAGGTCAAATATATTTAGTAAAAATATGGACAATTGACTTCCCTTTTTTGTTAATATCTCAACCCTAACAGGACTAGGCTGGGCTATAAATTTCCAGATTTGCTCAAAGGGCACCAACTCATGGCTCAAAATGAAGCCAATGTGCACCTGAGCACTTTTTGCACACATGTGGGTGCCAGTATTAAGAGTCTTAATTATTTTAAGAGTCTTAATTATTTTTGCTTCTTCCTACAGCTAAGAGCACATTATTAAGTAATAAAAAATATTAATCCTGCACTGTCTTTAATATATCCCATCACAGCAAACAAACTCATGTTAGAAATAAAATCTGAATTGACTCTACTGCCACCTGAAGCACCGTGACCTCCAGTCAGAGCTCCACACAGGAGCTGAGCATTGAACTAGATTTGGTTTCCCCATAAGATTTGCCAGATAAAACCCTCAAGAATGCATGAAAAGCAATATATGATAATCAGATATTTCTAATGAAGAGGCAAGTTTCACAAGGAATATTGCCATAACCTAGTATGATTTACTGAATTTTATCTAAGTGCAGTGCACACACTATGTTGGCATATCACTAAATGCTGAGATATGAAAATTATGTTAATTGTCAGGTATGTTTTATGACTTTCTCTACTCATGTTTAAAGGTAATAAATGGCCAATTTCACAGGCATGAGCTATATAGCATTAAACAGCTGGTGGAAATTCTGCTTTAGGTGAAATCATAATTAATTCAAGCCAACAGAATCAGTTTTGCTTCCCTTGTCTTCACTTATCACATGATTAATTACCAAACTTACAAATATTTATACTCAAACATTTCTCTACTACTGTTATGGGTATAAATCTGAGGATGAGAGCCAGAAACAGCAAAATTCCTGTTTCCAGGATATTGTTGGCTCAAGCCAGACAACACAGCTACAGACACCTGCAGGCCATGGTTTATTTTTGAGATGAGCTTCTTTTATCATAAGTTATTAAATGCTTCCAAGCCCCAATCTGCTGCAGCTGTTACTTTTTGGAACACCCATATGTACATTCAAAATATTTGCCAACCATTATCATAGAATCTTTGCCTCAGCTGCCTTTCAGGGTCTCCAAACCCATACAACTGGCAAGACAAATATTCATTTAGCACTCAACCAGATGTTTTAAACCCAGCACATTTCTTTACAATATTCAGGGAGTGTGTGTCCCCTTCAGGTATTTTGATGCAGATATAAAGCATCACATAACCTTCAACAGCCTCTTTCAAGCTCAGGGTTCCTTCAGAGCATAATATTAAAACTGTGTTTTTTCCACAGAGAGAAAATTGCTTGTGAAAATAAAACAAAGAACTCTTCAAAGCTAAACACTCGGCTCATTATTACTGCAGGGACAGAAAGCACTGTGTGGATATATTTTTAAATGTATTCCTCCAGGATGCATGAAATACATCAGGTAATTTGAGAGCAAATCTGTCAGATCCAGATTTCACAGGACTAGAAAAATCTGGTATATAGGATCTCCACTGAGACAACAAATGCAAACAACAAACCAGATTTGTAACTGATACTGGCCTGCAACGAAATTTGGTCATTCAAATTATACCAACAGAGTCCTTATTTAAACAAATAGATCTAAATCCACATTGTATACAAAACAAAGTTCAATAATGAGTGCCCATCGCAAGCTTTTAGTGTCTCTAACTTAATTTTTGATACAAGCCACTTTTTTTTCCCTGAGAATCTTAAAATCTACTCCATGCCTTTAATCTAAATATTTCTCTCTCAAACCACCAGTGAATTAGGGTCTTCTCATAAAAGACATGGGATAAAGGTTGATATCTTTGCTGTTGTCAGCAGAGAACTACAATAGTGCACTGATGAATAAAATGTTTATAACTGTAAGTAAAAGTTTTGAGTAAAATGTTACAGCCAAAGTATTGGTTTTCTCTTTTTTTCTTTTTGGATCAAGTCCTCCAGCATTTCCCTCACTGTTACTTTATGAAATAATTACAGTCTTTAGCATTTCATTCTTCATAACTCTGCCTAAAATCAGAAATTACAAGATCAACACTACTTAGAGTGAATCAATTTCTTGAATTGCAATTGTGTTTTACAACTGGCATTGTCTGAAGGACAAGTGCAATAGGTAAAGCACCTTTGAATCAAGTGTTTTTCAGTGTGTTTATGTTTTAAGTGAGGAGAAAATGCCTTCACAAAACATGTGGTAATTTATTCAAGCTCTTTTCTGACAAACACTACATAACTATCAGACTGAAGGCATTTCTGTTACATAAGCTTGACAAAAATCTCACATTACCTCTGAGTTGCCAAATGCAGAGCAGTCAGTTACCAGACAGTGAGATTATTTGGGAAGATGGCATTATGGAAGGAGATCAAGTGCTTAGATATCTTCTGGGAACAGCATCAATCTTATGCTAACTTTGCATTAAAATCACAAACATGGTATCCTAATGGGTTTCCTAGGCAGGGAATTTGGACAATGCTCTCAGGGATGCACAGGGGGAGATTGTTGGGATGTCTGTGCAGGGCAAGGGGTGGGACTGGATGATCCTGGTGGATCCCTTCCAGTTTAGAAGATTCTGTACTTGAGGACAAGGAAAAATGAAATTTGAGATTCTGAGAAGTCAGCTTTACCTCTCATAAAAATATTCCCAAGCACATGCTGTCCTGGGAAGGATTTACTCTGCCAGGGATTCACAAGATGGTGCTAAGGACAAGCAAATGTTTTGCTGTCAAGGGACAGGACCTGCAGTATAAGAGACCTCAGATACAAAAAATATTATAAAGGATTATTTAATTCAATTACTTTTCAGCATGAAAAACAAGTTTATAATTTGGGTGGTGTTTTTATATTTTATCCTAAAAATTACTTCACTCCAGCAGCGCTTCACTGCTTCAATGACTGATTACAGAAATCAACCTCTTCACAAGATGTGCATGCAAAAATACTGCAGAGAAATTTGGCATTTTAAAAACTTATGACTAATTTTACTTTTCAGCTGAAGCATAGCACTAGGACTGCCATCAAAGGCTAAGAACATATGTTATTTGATGTCTTAGATGAATCATGCTATGCACTAGATATTCTGAAGTCTCATTTTTAAGAGGATCATCAGGGTGAAAGCTCTTAATACACTGCTTTAGTCTGTCAAGGTCTCTAATACCTCTGGCCAGACAGGCTGATATGCCTCAAGGTGGATCTTCCTTGTTCTCACCCAGTCCAGCACACAGAGCATGGCAATGAGTGCATGGGAACCTGACAGCCATGAGCTGCCCCTGCACACTGCTCCTCCAAAGCCTGATTATCCCAGGGCCCAGGCACGCCCATCACAGGTAATGAGGTCTGTTATATATTATAATATTGGCTTTTATCAAATATTTAAATGGATTTTATATGTGTGGTGTTAAAGTTACTTTGTTATAAAGATATAGTTTTTATTTCTGTTGTTAATTAAGCTTAAGTTAATTAAGTGAAATAGCTGATATCAGTGTGCTTGAGTTAAAATGCCTGCTGGGATGGGATAACACCCAATGCACACAGGATGAGCACACCTGGACACATCTGCCAGCCATCAGCACTTACCCTCTGAAGGCAGGGTGCACCAAGGCCCAAACTGGAGGGGATAAAAGTGGACTAAAACCACAACCAAGGAATCGGCATGCTCTAAAAAGGCGGATCCAAGGAGGAGCCAGCCTAAACAATGCTTGGAACACGTAAACTAGTTTGGGGAAAGTTTACTATGCATAAGGATCTATGAATATGCAACAGGGTGATGTAAGAGAAAAAGTATTTAAGGTATAAAAGATATCTCCAAGATAACAGGGTGCTGTGGCATTCACATTCTTTGAAAAATCCCTTCACCCAGGATTTTTCTCCTGGGAAGCTGAGAAGCCTCAGAGAAAAAGGAAAACAATTCTTAGCTCATTTGCTTCTCCTGTGTTGTGCTCATGTGGAATGTGTTTGGAGCTTGTTTCATTGGATTCTGTTGTGAGTGGTTTTCACTCATTGGCCAATCAGGACCAAGCTGTGTTGGGACTCTGGAAGGAGTCACGAGTTTTCATTATTATCTTTTTAGCATTCTGTAAGTATCCTTTCTGTATTCTTTAGTGTAGTACAGTATTCTTTAATATAATATAGTATCATAAAATAATAAATTAGCCTTCTGAGAACATGAAGTCAGATTCATTATTCCTTCCTTCATCCAGAAACCCCACAAATACAATAATGTGCTTGTGGCTGAGTGCCAAGATGCGCCTGGCTGTAACAACCTTTGCTCTGTGGTCCTTGTCTCCTATTGTCCTTTATTAAACTTGTTTAATTTTCGCAGCAGAGTGACTGTGTTTATCACAAGGTCAGTGCCACAGCACAGGGCCTCTGGCAGCCCTCTCCAAGGTCACTCTGCAGAGCTGTGTCTGCCACATCTGCCTTTATCACTGCCTTGAAGCACAAATGTAATTACTGCCCAGCCTGGCCAGGCTTCTGCAGTCCCCTAATAGAAGCCACTAAATGGGGAATCACAAAATGCAACAATCCTTACACCTGCAAACAGACAGCACTTCTGTGCTGCTCTCTACAAATTAAAATATCACTGTTAGAAATACTGTAAAAGCAAGGAATAAATACTTGAGGCAAAGCACACTTGAAATTGCACCTCCCTGAAATGTATGATCCCTAACCCTCAGAATAAGAGTTTGCACACTGACAGTTTAACAGCATTATATTGGGTATGTGTGGGAAGGCTTTGGTAGCTGGGGGGCTTCTTCTGTGAGAAGCTGCTGGAAACTTCCCCCAGGTCTGGCAGAGCCAGTCCCAGGTGGCTCCAGAACACACAAGGCTGGGCCCATCAGCAGCAGCACCTCTGGTGACATTGAAGAAGGGGGGAAACTCTGCAGAACTGCAGGAGAGAGGAAGGAGAACAAGTGAGGGGAACAGCTCTGCAGCCTCCCAGGGCAGGAGCTGCTCCAGGGGCTGGAGCTGAGGCTCCCCCGAGCCCGGGGTGCAGCCAGGGAGAGGCAGCTGAGACCCCCCAGCCCTGGGCTCAGCATGGAGCAGAGATCATCCCCCTGCAGCCCTGGGCTCAGCATGGACCAGAGATCATCCCCCTGCAGCCCTGGGGAACAGCATGGACCAGAGATCATCCCCTGCAGGGCTGGGCTCCAGCATGGATCACAGATCCCCCTGCAGCCCCACACAGGAGCAGGGGGTGCCTGGAGGAGGCTCTGACCCCAGGAACTCCACACTGGAGCAGCTCCTGGCAGGACCTGCAGACTATGGAGAGAGTAGCCCACACAGGAGCAGATTTGCTGGCAGGAGCTGTGACCCTGGGTGAGCCAGGCTGGAGCAGCCTATTCCTGAAGGACCACACTCCATGGAGAAGGTCCTGCAGCCCTCAGGAAGGACTCACTCTGGAGGAGTTCATGGATCTGCTGGGACAGGGAAAGATCTCCTCTCCATGAGGAAGGAGCAGCAGAGATGTGATGAACTGACCATGGTCCCCATTTCCTCTGTCCCTGACCCAGGGACACACAACTGAGACACTGGGGGACTTCAGGTCCATCAGAGATCCAATAAAGAATTCCAATCACAACAAGTTAGTTTTGACAAGGGAGGAGAGAGATGGAAGGAGCCATAGTGAGCAGAGAATAAGGACAGAGAAAAAACCAAAATAGCTGCAGTGAGGGATGAGCAGTGGAACTTGATGGGACAGCACATTGGACAATTGTTTCATGTCTGGTTCTGAGATACTGCAGATTTTTCCACCCCCAACCCAAGTATTCAAGGAAAGAACTGATATTCTACAGGGCAAAGTCCTACACAGCAGTCCTTAGAAGCAAATGCAAACTCAAGAAGTGGGGGTATGGAAGAAGAGAACTTAAGTGGACAACTCCCATTTGTTTTATTGTTACTTGGATTACATTCCTGCAACACTTTCATTTAAGAGGTTCAAAAACTTTTGGTGAATAACATCCTTAGTGCTCACCTGTGTATCTAGCAGGCCCCATTCTCTCAAAGATTTATGCTGGCTGTCAAATAAGAGTGGTCTGAAGGTCCTCATAAAATTCAAAAATATCCAAACTAAGGTCTATTTCTTTTTCAAGGAACTGCAGCACATTTTTATTTTTCTATCAAAGGGTTCCAGAGCAAAACACATCCCAAACAAGCAGCTACAGCAGCCACTTGCTAGGATTGTAATCAGCACTAAACCAATGTTTAACAACACCTGTACTTGCTGCCCCTGGGCTATCAGTAAATAGCAACAGTGAAATATGTCAGAACTGAACCAGGAGAGATTTCAAAAAACATCTCAGAAGCAAAAACAAAACATAGATAGAAGTCCTCAGGAAGAACTTGAAGCTATTTTGTTCAAACCACAGAAGTGCTCAAGATGAAGAGAGAAGCCTGTGAAGCTCTGGATGCAGAATCTCACTAATTGGTTGACAAGTGTCAAAACAGCACAGAAGAGGAACAGCACAGACCCACTGCTTCAGCTGCCACACGTGTGCCTATGCTCAGTGAAAGGAGGAGGCAGTCTGCAGTCACCATGGCCCTGTGCACATCTGAGACAAACTGCCAGACAGTGCTACCATCTAATGAAACCAGAAAAACACTCGGGTCAGAGGTGGTGTTTGGTCTCTCACTGCTAGCACTGCGAGGTCATTATAAAAAGCAATATCAAAGCATTTATCTTGCTATTACTTACTTGGACACTGTTTTCCCCAGTTCTATCCCTTTGAAGAAGTGTTCTGTTAATTTTCAGACACTTGTAGTGCCAGATTAAACTCACTTCCAACCTCTTTCTTCCCTTATGACACTTCAGAGAAGAGTGGCTTTTTCCCTTTTGAGAGTGGTGACAGCCAGCAATCTGCTGCCATGCCTGATTAAACACCAGAGTCCAGGGACCAGCAGTGTGAGGGTCCAAATCTGCTGGGACAAGGGACTTCATCCTCAGCAAAGTATAACCAAAAGGCTTCCAAACACTTGATTTAGAAGATGGTGAGAAGAACTTCACCATTTTTATTTTCCTTATATGACTCCTACTCCTCTTAGGGGGTTAAACTCATTCCATGTAAGTCTCACTTTTCATATTTCAAATAACATGCTCCCAAGTTTGAGAAAACTGCAGAGCTGAGTCTGCTATAAGAAAATATAAATACAACACAAAATAGAAAGGGCATGCAAGGGTAATATGGTTAAGATATGGGAGTTCACAGCTTAAGTATCCTAAAGTTACATCAAAATCTAGAAAACACTTAAGGGGATTGCACAAGGTGTGAAAAAAAACAACATCCTTTATGTGTATTAACAATTATTTTAACTTTTACTTTGCATATTTTCAACTGTGAGAGTCTCTGCAGCAATAACAGAAATAAATGACAAAGTGACTGAAAGAAAGGAAAGTTTTGTTAGTACCTCTGTTTCTTCCTATAAAAAGGAAGCACCAAAAACTAAGGTAGAACTCTTACAGTAAATAAATGGCACTAAGGTGCTGCAATGTGAAGAAAAACACTGAGCTGAGTCCCTCCACCAAGATGAGAGCATCAGAAGGAATCAAACAGCCAAATGTTTTCAAAAACCTGTATTGTATTCCATTAGTGTTTACTTTTAGATAATACATTGTTAGCCAGTCAAGGGATTTTTTGGTCATTCAAAGCATGAATCTAAATTAAAACCAAACAATTCTGTGGTACTTAATAAAATTAAAATGCTAGAAGTAGAATTAATTCACCTGCAAATCACCTCTGACCACCTGTGGTTTATAAATAAATATTAAAAATGTATTTATAAAAATAAATAAATATAAAAATTTATTTATTTATTATAAATAAATTTTGAAATAAAGTGAAACATGAGTAAAACCATTAGGGGATATTTCTTTAGATAGTAAATTATTTGAAGCCTTACTACATACAAAATTTTGTATGTTTATTTTTATATTTATCTATATATAGTCACACCAAATGAGAGCATCCTATTGTCACTGTATGTAAGGTTATGCTCACCAGAAGCAGGTCTTGCCTTGAGCTGCTGCAGGGCCATCTCCACCAGAGCTTCTCACAGCTTGTAAAATGTGTTCTTGTGTTCAAGTGTGAGGAAATACACTAATTTAGTCTCTACCTACCCAAGAATTTCTTTCATTTCTTTTTAATGTCTATTTAAAAATAAATATATATATATATTGAAAATATAGACCTCTGTCTCCATCTCTAGACTGCAACATCACTGTGGTTTATGCACTGCCAAACTTTACTTCTTGTGTCACAAATATTCGAGCAAAATACACAAATTTGTAGAAGTAAAAATAAAATTCTCATGAAGCAAGGCTTTGTGCAAACTGTGAACAGGATCTAGGGGATAGTCCAGAGTCAGAACAATGTTGGGCAGTTTGGATATTCCCACCTCAGGATTTCTGAGAGCAGGAGGAAGGAGCAGTATTTTGCTTCTTTGTCCTGCAAAATAACTGAAGCCTGATGTGCAAAGGGAATGAGAGAATGTGTAAGTCCACCTGGTGTTAGAGTAACAATTTGGAAAGCCTAAAACCCCTGATCAATTAGTGCAGGTACAGAGGAATAGTGATGAGGGACAACCTGAAGATATTAAACAGCACCATCACTCCTTCCAACACTGAGGAAAAATGCCATTTTAATATAGGCATTCAAACAAAAATGAATTTTAAGAGGAAAACAAATTAAGGTGAAGAAATGCCACAAATTTTTCAAGTACTGACCAGCAAATGCCACAATTCTTAGTAACCAAACATAAAATGCTCTTCCTTCTGAAGCTGTGTTTGCATTGCATACAAAGATTGTTAGGAAAAAAATTGCGATGTACTGAATGCAAAAAAACTTCACCACTAAAGGACATGCCATTATTTTAGAATATGTCATTAAGTGTATTTTTAATGACACAGCCAGTTGTGCATTATCCTGTGTGAACACACATGGAAGCACCCAGTTTGCCTTCCTTCACAATCCAGCATTACTGGATTGTGGTTTACTTCCAAATTAAGGAATTAGGGCTAAAAAAAAGCCAAATAAAATGTGCTTTTAATTAATTACTCACATCTAAATCTATCTGAGGTAGGTTACTTCAGTGAACTGAAGGAACTGTGGGTTTGTACCAGTAACCAACCCATATTCCTAAAATCATTGATACCTTAAATCCATTACCATGTATTAATGCAAAAATAACAAAATGAAACATTGATATTGCTCTCTACATAAAGGACATCTCACTCCCTTTAATAGTGCATAAAAAGCAATTAACTTTGGAGTGCATGAACAAAGTGTTGGATTTGAAACATTGAAAAAGAAAAGTTTTCATCCTGTGATGCTGGGATATGTTTTTCAGTAGTACGTATAAGGCTCATTAGAACCATTGATTAAGATGGTAACATTTTCAAAAGGTGAAATAAAAAGAAAAAAACATGTAGTCAACAGGTATAGCTTCTAAGTTTCCATGTAGATTAGTGCAGGGAATAAAAAGTGTATTTAAATAAAAAATAGTATTTAACAATCTCATAAAGGGATATTATGTTTTCCTTGTTAAAACCCAAAAATCTTGAATTATCCACCTGTCTTTCATTGTACAAAACAAGCTTTCACATATTTTACTGTATCAATAACTTTTTGGTGTTTCCAAGATCCCTTTGTGTCAGGGCTGCAGCAATAATCCCCTTGTGTAACGCAGCAATAACAGTGGTCAGTGCTCCACTGCATCCACAGAAGATACAATGTGTTAGCACTACATCATGCAGGAAAAGTGCAAATTCCTGACTAATTTCATCATTTCAGCTGCCCAAACACAAACCTCAGAGGCTGCGGATTCCTCTTCTTTTAAGGCTCATGTTTGTGAGAAATGCTACTCACTTGCAAAAATTTAAAAGGTTTATTGAAACTTTATCAAAAATACAACAGAAGACTGAATAGAGAAAATATTACAGTGCTGGGAGCAGAGGATTTTTCTCATCAGTGCTCACCCACACAACAGAGGTTTCACCTTTTAACCCTTCAGCCTCTTCCAAAGTTCTGTCCATCGACTCCTTCTCTCAGCATATACATAATATTTGCCCTTTAATTGAGAGTCAACCATTTCATTACTCATTTTTCACACGTTCAAAACTCGTACAGAGCAGCCACAATAACTCATTACAGGTAAAGCCCATATTTCATCACAGCTGTGGAGTTTTTCCACCAGCACGTAGCCAGGCATGAAAATTGCACTTCCATTGACATCATAAGTGCTCAGGCTCTCCGAGTGACACAAAATGACTCCTCTGGGGCTGTTAGCACACGGATGGAAGTCTGAGAGACACTTCATTGACACTGAAACAGCTCCAGAGCCTGCAATGTGAATGTAATGGCTCCTCTGGGGCTGTTACTGTGTCACCAGGAATATGAAACCCTTCCATTGACATTACAAAAGCATTTACACTGCTACCAGAAGTAAAACCCCAGGAATGTAGCAATAAAAAAAAATGAAATTATTAAGCTTAAAAAAACCCTAAAAGCTCAAGTGCTCAAGGAAAACAAATTTTCAGGAGACCTGTGTGTTTGTTTTAGCTTTACTGAAACATATCCATACATGAAAATACTGCCAAAAACAGGAAGCACATCCACCCCTCACACATGAGACATCAGCAGACACAGATAAAAGGAGTGCCTAAAACTGTTCCCCATCCTGAAACTATGACTGAACTGTACTTACAAGAAACTTTGCCTTTACAGTACTTCTGTAGCAATAAAAAATGTTAATTAATGCTTCATAACCTCTCAAGGAAAGGAATGAACGGTTAAGAGTCAAAATAACTTATATTCAGTCTGCGGTATTTCATTTACTTGAAGTGTTTGGCAAACAATTGTTAAAAAATGTACATTCTGCAGCCCTAACCTTCAAAAAATAATGCTCATGAGAGAACTGCTAATGTATTGAATTTATTATCTGAGGTCACAAACTAATTATCAATCCATGTGCAATTTGTTGAACTAAAGTAACAAATCCAATTACCTTTCCCCAGTTACACATAACCGACAACAACTCAGAATTATAATACTATTATAAAGCATGAACAAGGGGCTTTTCGTGTGTAGCATTTTAAAAAACAACTTCGTGTTTTTCTCTAAACAGCCACTTCATGGGTTCAGTTTTTCTGTTCAAAAAGTCCCCTTGGATAGATTCTCCAAGGACTGCTTTTGTGTTTTGTACAGTCACCAGGACCACAGACCCAGCCTTGAGGGCCCACATTCTACAACCTAGAAATCCACCAGGAAAAATTTAGGAAAACTCACAGCAGGCAAACACAAGTTAAAAAAAGAACAAAAAACTCCAAAAAAACACAATTAATTATTAACTAAAAGCAACAGGAAAGTTCTAGCACAAATATAACATATATATTATTATGATGCAATACTTAGCAACCAACTTCCCTACAAGAAATAAATCCATCAAGACAGACTTTCCCTGCAGCAGAAGCTCCAAAAAAGAAAGAAGGGGAAAGAAAAAAACAAACCCAAACCAATCAACCAACAAACTCCACTAGTACTAAAGGAATTATCAGCAAAGATTAGATTAGAAGCCCATCAAGTCCTTGCTCTTATCAAGAAGCTTCACTTGTGGGACAGGTGGGGTCAAGACAACTCAGGAAAAAAACTTGAGAGAAGGAAAATCAATTTGCAGCTTGTGGAAACAGGGACTGCTCGAGATCCTGAACATGTGTACTGCTCTGAAACTCACTGGGTACAGGAATCCACATTTTGAGCAAATATCATGATAGGGAAAAGGAAAGAGAAAGCCAAAGTTTCTAAACAGGTGTAAGGAAAAAACCAACACAAGGAAACATTTCCCAACATCCTTGGAGTAGAAGGAGGTAAAGAAGGATTGCAGCTCACCAGTTCCATGTATCCTTAAGCACATTTATGGGCAAGAATTCTGTATGTTTCAGTAGCTGTGAAAAATATTTTCTTTCTATTACTGATGAAAGAAAGGTACTAAGGGTTTACACTGATGTTCAGAGTGAAAAGCTGCTGAAAAACTCCTCACCAATCCAGCCAAGGCATTAGTAAGCCTGTGGGTTCAGTGAAGGTTTTTAACACATACCTAACTTTAACAGTGCCCAGACTTGACAGAAACCACCAGGACTTCAGTAGGTAACAAAGGAAAAATCAAGTTTCCTGACAGGAGTGGACCAGTAGCTTTGTCTGCAACAAACACCAGCTCCAGCACTTTCACACCTGCCCAAAGCACAGAGCTCAGCTTCAAAACGTACAATCAGCTAAGAAAGAGCAAGAGCTGCCTCTGAAAAGTGTGTCCTTCCATCACTTGCACATGCACAACCTTCCCAACACCGGGATCTCTCCAGCTCAGCCCTTGGAGCACCGTTTCTCCCAAGGATGGGAACACGGTGGTACCAGGGCTGAAATTCATGAGCCCAATCCTCACACAGGGCACCACTAATGATGGTTTTTTGTTCCTTTTTTTTTTTTTTTTTAGTTAAGATTGGGATTGAAAGCATTCAAGATAGTATTTTGTGTCTAGATTTAGATGTTTATTATTTCTTATTTATATTATAGTCTTATAACCTTGAGTTTTAGAGTATTTTATTAATAAGTTGTAAAATGGTTTTGTATTTATCTTTATAAGGTCTTTTGAAGAAAAGCTACTTAATTAAGAAATGATACTTAAATTAGTTTTACTTTTAACTTCATAATTAATTACTTGTGCCTTGTAATGGACTTTTTTGTTTAATTATAAAATGCTACTTGAAGTTATGAAGAAGGACTACCTTCTGCTTTAAAACTTCTATTTTGCTTTATGCATAATACTATATTCTAAAACTTTAAGTTTTGTATTATACGATACTTCTACACTATCTTCATTTTCTTATATTCTATCCCCCTACATGTCCCTACCAGCCTGCACCTTCCAGAATATGAAAAATGCATATAATATGTGTTTTTGCAAATATTAAAATGAATATTATATTTGTTATGTTAGAAAGTGATGCTGTATTAATTTTCTTAAGTAGTGTGTTAAATATAGTTTTAGGTTATAGCCTAATGTCAAAATAGAAACCATGCTATGTAAGATACTTTTTTTAAGAGAGGACTCACACTCAGATAGCAGCCACAGGACACCAAAATCTTTCAGAGAAAAAGAACTTACTGCTCTCTTATCGAGTTCTTCCTGCCTTGCTCAGCCCTGAAGATGCCATTAGGATTCAGAGGAAGAAGCTGACACTGACCAGACAGAATCCTGTGTTTGAATAGAATTTATGCATCATGTATGACGTGTATGAACATGCAACAGGCTGTTGCTTTTAAGGGTTAATCCTCTGTTAATTGGGTCCCTTTTCGGGCTTATTTCGCCCAGAAAGAGGTACCCGGACTGTCTGTAACTCTTTGTTCTTATTGTCTCGTATTGTCCTAAATCCTAATTGTCCAAATTTTTATTACTCTAATTATATTACTATTTTTATAATCATTTTATTACCATTAAACTTTTAAAATGCCAAAAACAAGTGATTGGTGTTTTTCACACAGAAGGTTCCGGCAGAGCTGCGAGGTAACAGCTCCTGGTGCGCTGTCACTGCACCACAAGAACACGAGGAGCTTTCCCCCCTTTTCCCAGGTGTTTTAAAGAGCAGCCAGCAAAGAGAGCAGCTCTACTGTCCCCCTGGCACCCCCCAGGCTGGGCTAACACGGAGCAGGGCTCTGCCCTGGCTTCAGCCACCCCTGCCCTGCTGGGGCTGAGCTCCTCCAGCACCTGCAGCGCTTTGCTGCAGCCAGCTCCTCCCTTTCCCTGGAGAAACTGCTCCGGGCTCCAGCCCTGCTGAGCAGAAACCATCTGCAGGTGCTCCAGGTGCTTCTCCAGGGCAATCTGATAGGGATGGGCTGCACCTGTCCCCTGTGGGAGCTGTGCTCTCATCCATGGGATGTAGGTGCTTCCTGGCCTTCTCCTGGATGAAGTTTAAAGCAGGGCTCTGGTTTGGGATGTCATTTGTACATGGAAGGGATGGCAAACCTTGTTTAGTCAAGTATTTTGTGTGTAATGAAATTCTGGGTGCAGACTTAGAGATGAAGTTGGTTTCCTGTGTAAAGAGAAGAGAGATCTCAAACTGTCCATTTTTAACTAGGAAGGTTGGACTTTCACAGTAAAGTCTAAGCCTATTGTAGACCTGCTCTCCTTGAATATGAAGTTATATGTTGAAGTAAGGTAGAAAAATCATAAAGAAAGTCCTCATAAAAGCAGGCCTACTCTGCTATTTCAGTGGCTGGCCTTGTCAAGCTAGCCCTTTGCAAGTTCCCATGTGAAAGCAATCCTGGTGTGAGGAGTTTGTTAGCATAACAATCTATTCCTGGGTGAAAAACAACCATCACTTGTATAAACTGCTTACACACCATTAGAAAAATGAAAACTATCTCTCACATCCTCATAAAAGCAGGCCTACTCTGCTATTTCAGTGGCTGGCCTTGTCAAGCTAGCCCTTTGCAAGTTCCCATGTGAAAGCAATCCTGGTGTGAGGAGTTTGTTAGCATAACAATCTATTCCTGGGTGAAAAACAACCATCACTTGTATAAACTGCTTACACACCATTAGAAAAATGAAAACTATCTCTCACAAACAACTTTCCCTGCCTGTACACCCAGGGGTTTGAGTGACCAATCAATACAGGGTAACAACTTGTTACTGACCAATAAAGTAATTGGCAAGAAAGCTCCTGACCAACTGGAGTCACACACAAGGTCTGTAAAACTGTATAAAAATGAGTTATGTGAACAAAGAAGGGGCTTTTTCCACCATGAAGAAAATGGAGTCCCATGTGATTTATTCCCATAGTTACACACTTTTAAAAGCTCAGAAACCATCTTAAAATGAGTGAGTTTTTCTCTACTAGATCCATGGGAAAATTTAAAGGTTTAATAATTTAGATACTTGAAAATTAGCAAATTGGGAAAATAAGAGAAATGCCTTTGTTACTAGTATCATTAATATTGATGGAAAGGAAGAGTTATATTTCTTTTGATGCTCCATACTTGGGTATGCAGTGGCTGCTGCCAGGGTAATACAAATTTATTCCCTATTGTTTGTTGGCATAACCTGGACGCTTCACTATCACTGCTTTGCTGTGGGTAAATTTTAACTTGACATTCCCCACCAGGGCATTGCAAACTGCCAGGTCTATGTTTTGTTTGCCAGTGTATGCCTTGTATAAAATTCATACTGGCTTTAGATGAGTTTTGAAGGGGATATTTTATTATTATTATTGTTATTATTGTTATTATTATTTTAAATATGGATGTAGCTCAATGGGTTGCATTTGATAGCAGGTATTATCTTAAAGACAATCCCATGACAATAAAATAGTTGTGTGGCAACAGTGAACTTAGCATATTTAGTGGTCTATAAAAATCTGATATAGGTTGTATGTTGCAGGAGATGGAATAATCAGTCACAGTTACACACTGGTAAAAAATCTCCAGCTTTAAGTGTATTAGTTCCATGTTTCAGCACTGCCTGGTCTTCTTCCATATATGCTGGGACATAGAATATTAAACCCTGTGACATTTTAAATAAAAACTCCTGCTTGTTGCTTTCATTCATTTCATTCTGTTTGCTAATGCTGCCATAGTAGAATATTTGAAAATTAAAAAGCTTCATATTAATCTGCTTAGACTGTCAGAAGAACAATCTGCTGAAAAAACTTGATTAATTCTTCATATTGTTCTCCTCCCCTGATTTCTTTTTTTTTTCTTTTCTTTTTCTTTCTTTTTTCTTTTTTTTTTCTTTCCTGTGCTAATTTCTCATAGAGTTTGGAGTTTTATTTTAAGGCTTACATGGCAACACCAGTGTCCTGTTAATTCAGGGCAACTCCTTTGTGCTCTTGCTGCAATTCTTTGATGACAATGCCTGTTTATATATTATATAATATATATTATAGATAATATTTCTATATTATCTATAATATAGAAATATATTGTATTATGTTTTATATATTATATATAATATATTTATACTATGTATAATGTATATTTATATCTAATATATATTTTATATTATATATTGCTTTTATACTATGTATATTATATGTTTTTTAATTTTATATATATAAAATTTTTGGGCACAAGCCAAGCTTGAATACAGCAGGTTAAGCAGCAGCAGAATGATGCAAACATTGGTAGGTTTAGCACTGTTGTTGCTGTGTTTGCCATGCAGTGATGAAGATGTGCAATCTCCCCAGCACAAGTCTGCAGCCTCTGCCAGCTGGCTGCCTGCCCCAGCCCCAGGGAATTGTAATAAATGATGCCTGAGCAAATGGGCACCATCTGGGCAAAGCTCAAGTGAGCTTGTCTGGACAAGGCTCCAGGGTCATGTAAATGAAATGGACTTTCATGTTAAGATGCATCTGTGAAGGAACAATTCCTCCTCCTATAAATCTGGCTGCAGGTGCAGAGAGCTGGCAGTATTTATAGCCAACCTAGAATTTATAGATTTTTAAGGATGCCCATTGTTTATGTGCATAAACAGCTGACTCTGGTGCCCATCCTTCACAGCAGCCTTGAAATCACAAAGTCAGCCTTGAAAAGAAGTGAAAAGGGAAGGGCATGGAGCAGCCACAGAAGCGATGCCTTTGTCTGGGTTTATTCATACCTGTTGATTCTCTGTGATCTTACCAGTGCTTTGCTACAGTACTGGGACATTTGGTAGGACTTTAAAGAGTTTTGTGCAAAACTCAAGTCCTGCACATGCAATAGCAGGTGAGAAGGAAGTGCAGCTTTAGCAGCTACAAGTTAATCCATCATCCAAGGCCTTCTATTTGGAACTCCTTGCTGTAGTTGATTCCAAATTTAGTTTTTCTGCTTCTGATTGTTGTTATAGTGTATTTTACTTCTCTCAAGCCATTTGTGTTTTAATAAGATACAGGAAGCTCCGTATTTTTTGATCTTGTTCACCAATAGCTTTCAGAAGTTATTTTGAATTTAAAATAAGATGTGATTCTCAGCACATTCAGTTACTTTGCCTGTTATATTTTTATCCAGCCAGTGCTTGATAGTAAATGTCCCTTTGAAAGAACTACTTTGTACATCTATGTATCCCTTGGAAGTTTGGGAATCTGGGCTCTTTAGCTGTAGTTCTGAGTCCTTGTATGACCTGTTTTCCTATACAAAGCCATTGGTCCTGGCACAAGTTGTCACCAGTTTTTCATTTGTAATTTTATCTTTATGCATAAATTGTTGTAAATACCAGTGCTGCATATTTCTGAAAAACATCCCCCAAACTTCATCTGTATAGTGTTGAAATTTCATAAAACTCCACACAGTGAAGACAGCTGTAAGTCAATGTTGTCAATTATGGATGACTCAAGTATTACAGCCTTTCTTAAAAATATGAAAGAACTTTCAATTCCTAGTTCACAGCTCCATATTGAAACTTCTCTGGCAGGTTCTGACAGCACAGAGACAACCACCATCAGCATGACCATTCCCGGCCCATCACACACACACAAATGCCAGATGGATTTCTGTTTATGCTTTTTCCTTATGTCTAAAGGACTTTACCCTGCACTGGAAGTGAGTTTTGTGTGTCTGTCCAGGAAGAGAGGATATTCTGTTTCTGCTGAGTGCTGTTAAATGTTGATCTCGTGCACCCTCTGCCTCAGCTGCCCTGGCAATGGCCCTTGGTGTTTGCAGGCTGAGCCACAGGAGAGAGCTCTGGGCATGCCCAGGCAGCAGCTCCTCCTGCTG
>NW_005054519.1:912223-927431 GCF_000277835.1 Geospiza fortis
CCCAGGGATCACCCTTTCTATGGAGCAGAAACACCCCAGGGATTATCATTTCCATGGGGCTAAAACACGGGGATCACCCTTCCCATGGAGCTGAAACATGGGGATCACCCTTCCATGGAGCTGAAACACAGGGATCACCTTTTCCATGGGGTTAAAACACAGGAATCACCCTTTCCATGGAGCTGAAATATGGGGATCACCCCTTCCATGGGGCTGAAACATGGGGAGCACCCTTTCCAAGGAGCTGAAACACAGAGAACACCTGTTCCATGGAGCTGAAACACCCAGGGATCACCTTTTCCATGGAGTTGAAATACAGGGATTGTCCTTTCCATGGAGCTGAAACACAGGGATCACCCTTTCCATGGGGCTAAAACACAGGGATTATTATTTCCACAGGGCTGAAACATGGGGATCACCCTTTCCATGGAGATGGAACACAGAGATCACCTTTTCCACAGAGCTGACACACAGGAATTGTCCTTGCCATGGAGCTGAAACACCCCAGAGATCACCCTTCCATGGAGCTGAAATACAGGGATTATCATTTCCATGGAGCTGAAACAGGGATCACCCTTTCCATGGAGCTGAAATACAGGGATTTTCCTTTCCATGGAGCTGAAACACCCCAGGAATCAGCCTTTCCATGGAGCTGCAACAGGGATCACCCTTTCCATGGAGCTGAAATACAGGGATTGTCCTTTCCATGGAGCTGAAACATGGGGATCACCCTTTTCATGGAGGTGGAACACAGGGATCACCATTTCCATGGGGTTAAAACAGAGGAATCACCCCTTCTATGGAGCTGAAACACAGGGATCACCCTTTCCATGGAGCAGAAACACAGGAATCACCCCTTTCCATGGAGCCAGTGGGAGCTGTGCCAAGCTGCTCAGCTGGAAGTCATTCTGCATCTTGCCAGACACTGATTTAAAAATCATTCCTCCCAGGGCATGTGGGGTGAAGAATTTGTTTGGGAATTAAGCAGATGCCCCTCAAAACTATGCACTTCCTTTTAAAATCCAGTTGCCATAACAACTGTACAGCACTTTTGTTCTCAAACAAAACACTTTTTTTGTGTATTAGGGAGCCTGCACTCCAGGAGAGCAGCTGATTTACTTTCCCTGAGGAAACACACCATATGACTTGCAAAATGTCAGACACTGAATAGTACAAACTGGAGCTATAAAACCACATTAGAAATAAAACACTTTATATCTTCTCTGGGTTCTTAACTTTTTTTCTTTTTTTTTTTTCTTAGTAAATGTGAAGATTAAGTCAAGATTTACCATTGACAGTATTGAGGCAATGGCTGTGATAGATTGTAAACTATGCAAGGGTTGAATGCCAGATCTTGGAACCTTCAGGCATCTGTAAATAACTGTCACTAAGAAACCTACAGCTGCCACATTTATGTTCTCTACTAAGATGGTGCTGATTGGTAAATGCCATGTAATATTGAGCAGTGTGGTTTGTATCAAGCTGCTGAATTCCAGAGTTTAAGGATCAGGTTCTTGCCCACTGACAGCTGGGTAAGAGTTGCAGTTTTTTACCCTCCTCTAGGTTGTTTGAGAGAAACTATTTACAAGAGACTGAAGCCAGGGAATGGGTCCCAGTGCCAGAGAGCAGGGCTGGGTGGGATCTTGGGAATGAGGAATTGTTCCCTGGCAGGGTGGGCAGGCCCTGTGCTGTGTCACGTTGCAACAGAGTCCATCATGTCCAGGGAGAGTGCAGCTGCTGGTGCTGGGCATGGGAACAAAATGAGGTTTCATTTTATAAAGTTTGAGAATTCATTTATCACCTCTGGGGATGAGGAGAGGGATGAAGACAAAAGACTGGGTAAAGGCAGGGTCGTGGGGCTTTCATTGGGTATCACAGGGGGGGCGTTTAGGGTTTGGGTCAAGGGAGGAGTTATTAGCAACACAAGGAGGGTAAAATCAAATTTCTGCCTCTTTGGAATGGGAGCACTCCAAGCCCTGGCACAGGGTCCCCAGAGCAGCTGGGGCTGCCCCTGGATCTCTGGCAGTGCCCAAGGCCAGGCTGGACACTGGGGCTGGGAGCAGCCTGGGAAAAACCTTACAGAAGTTTTCTTCTGGAGAGTAAATCAGACATCTTCCCACAACTGGTTGAAACTGCAAGACTTCTCCTCTTTTAGCCTTTAGACCCCACTGGCTCCCCAGCTGAATGGACAGGGACCATGACAATCAGCACGGAAATGAGCAGATTCCAGCTTTGTGAACTTCAGCTGTGATGGCAGAGGCTGGTGATTCATTTCTTACATCATCAGTGATATGTGTGTCCGCACTTTTCTACTCATACACTGTAAGCTTGCTTTGCACTTCCTCATTTTCCTCTGCATAATTTCCACTGGTGCTCCCCTTCACTCTGTGTTCAGCACAGGACTTTATTAGCCAGATTTCCCACAGAGCTTTATTTCTGGCAGAAATCAGTAATCACATTTCTAGAAAGCAAACAATGTCAGATACTTTTGTTTGACAGAGTCTGAGCAGAATTCGACTTGCATAGATTATTTATAAAATAATATCCAGAAAGAACCAATGCAGAAGGTATCAGTGACCCTGACATCTGAAGGCATGAGGATGCCTCATTTGCACTGATTGCAAGGTCTTCACTGGGCTGCAGGGGCTTCAGAAGGCTTCAAGCCTGCATTCCTAATAAATTTAATTACCTGGAGATCAGAAGTTAAGTGCTGCTCGTGTTTGCCTTGGAAGTCATTTGGCGCTTGGACTGCATCTCTGCCAGCCCTGTTAAAATTCCCAGCGTGGCACAAAGGGCTGGGTCTCATCAGGGTGTGCACCCTGTGTGTCCATCACCCAGAGAGCAAATACCTGTTTGTGCTTTTGGCTCCATTTCTTTAATTGATAGTCATTAAGTGTAGTGACTCTGTTACTTAGGAGAGCTGTTGTACTCCTCACACATGCTAATTTAATAACTGTGGTTGCTCATGTTTTCACATTAATTTGTTGTTAGAACTTTACTAAGTCAGGGGTGGAGCTCTCTTGCTGGTTTTTGGGAGCACAGTGGGGCCACTGCTCCTGTGTGTGAAAGCAAATGATAACCTGCAGTCTGTATTGTGCACAATCCACCCCAATACCCACCTCAAATCACCCCAAAATTCATCTTTCCCTGCATTAGGTGTCTACAGAACTGAATCTCTTCTTGCAGCACAGCTACAACATCTGCATTTCTGTTTTTCAGGCCACGAACAATGGACTGGGAGGGACTGAATGGGACATGCAAAGGAGAGGAAATGGTTGGGAGTCTTTAGCTTCCAGGGAAGAAATATCTTGTTAAGTATCACCAATGAGCAGACAGCAAAACATGGGAATCTGATGGCCTCATGCAGAGACATCACACAAGATCATCAAGCATTTAAAAATTCAGTTTTAAAATTAATATATTTTGAAAAAATTCAATCCATCATGCAATATTTTGTTTGAGTAGAGAAATGAATATTTAGCAGTTAATAATCTATTCAGATGAACCAGAGTGTTAGTAAGGAAAATTCTGTTCACTTTAAAACTAATTTTGAAATTTGGTGGAGGTTAATTATTACATTTCTTTGTGTGTCATCTCCCTAAAGTGAAAAGGTTCATTACTTTCAGTCTCCTAATGAAAATGGCTCTCAGCAATAAACACCTAACACTACTGCCAGCTTGTTTAGTGTTTCAGTTCATAATGTGTACTATTACAAAAGCCATAAAGACTCAAAAGACTAAATCTGTTTTGTGGAAATGAAAGGAAAATGCAACAGTATTTTTAACGATTCTCTGGAAACTAAATTTGGAAACTAAAATTTTGAATTAGATGGTTGTGAGTCATTGTTTTCTCAAGATTATTGATGCAAATAGAATTCAGGCTTCTGTAGTTTGCAAATTGAATATTCTTCTCCAGAACTGTCAGCCACTGGTGGTTTACACCAGTGCAGGGACAGGAGCTGGACTTGGATGATCCTTCTGTGTCCCTTCCAGCTCAGGGATATTAATCATGATTCCATGATTAATAGTTATCTTCCAAGGAAGATGCAAAACCAAATCAAAACCCAGTATTTCTATGATTTCCAGCAGAACAGAGATTGCTAAACCACAATGTGAATAATTATGGGTGCAGATTCCAGAGACATATTATCACCATCCCTTTTGTATGTGGAGAAAAGAGAAAATAGATTTTTCAATTTCAATACATGTGTTTTTATTCTTCCTTGCATATCTTAAAAGTAAATGATGTTTTTCTTTTTTTGTTTGTTTGGGTTTATTTTTTGTTTTGTTTTACATTCCATAAGAAACAATTTAAGTTCTTTGAACTCAGGAAAAAATAAATTATATTCAGTATCAAATTGCATCTTGAGAGATAGAGCTATTGCTATTAAAAATCAAGGCAGGCAGTATAAAAAAAGTGTCTGATTGCTTTCTTAGCAATTCCATTGTTTTCTTTCTGCTTTCAGAAAATTGTCTTGAGATTGGATTTCCCCTTATTCCCCTATACAGTAGCATGCAATATAAAGTTGGGGTTTTTTTGTTTCAAATACATTTTCTTTTTAGTTCTAAAAGGCTTATTACAACACAGAAGCATTTCACCTTTGGAGCACAGAAAGGGTGCCCAGCTTCTGGGCTTAAACAAAACTTTGAGTGTTCACTCACATAAACAATCTTTTATATATCTTCTATTCAGATGGTGGGGCTATCTAATTTTTTCAAATTAAAAAAAACAAAACCTGTGTTCACTGTGTTGTGGCTCTCAGTATATTAGCACTGAGTGTTCTCTTGCTGAGGAAACAAGAAATGTTACTTTTTTAACTTATGATTTTCAAGATGAGAGGAACATTTGTTTCAGCAATGGATCCTCAGGATATTGAGAACTCAGTGCTCACCTTGTCCTCAGTGCCTGTTGGAAATGTGGAGCCTCTGTGAACCCCTGTCAGTGCAGTTAATTAGGTTTAAAGCAACATAATCAGCCTCAGCAATTAGTCATAAGCAAGTTGATTTGGAACTCCCGGTATTTGTCTGCTCTACTTCAAATGCAAAGGACAATGGTTTAAATATTGGAATAAAAATCTGATTAGGACTTTATGCTGCAAGAAATTTCTTGATCTGATCGATGAGATAAAATTTCATAATATTTAACAGGATTTGAGCAGCAACCTGGGGCAGTGGAATGTGGTCCTGCACAAGGCAGGGATTGGAATGAGATGAGCTTTGATTCTATGATCTTTTGTACCTATATCTATATCTATTGTACCTGTGTCTATAATTAGGCCAAACAAGGTTAGGAAATATTGTCATCTGTTTCCTTGCTCTTAAGTTGCTCATTTGGGTGAAAAATAAGTGAATATTTTCTCTTTTATCAGTTAAAATCTAAAAAAGATTAGTATAATCCTGGCAATGAATTGGAATAGCAGAGTTTAAGGTTTTGAACAGCAGGATTTTTAGTGTGGTCTTTGACATTTTGGATGAAAATATAAATATAGTCTGTAATGACTGTGAGTACCACTAATATCAGCAATATCACAAGCTACAAAACAGATTTAATGACAAGTAACTACTAAGTACTCCAGCTGATTATCCTGGTTAAGCAAGTCCTGATTTTGATAGTGAGGTAACTGGGTAGCTCCCATCTCAGTGTGGCAATTTAATACAAGGAAGCTTCTTTATAATGGGATCTGCAGCTTACTCTGAGCTCTGTAACAGCTGAGGGGGCTCTGTTTAACAACTGGACTGAGTGACTTGTACATTCATACTAAAGACATGTAATTATACCATTCAAAAAAAAGAAAAAAAATAAAGTTATGCAGCAAACTTAAAAAAAAAATCCCCCAGTCTTGCCTCTCTTATTCCAGAGCACCTGCTTATGTTTATTACCCAACATCACTTTTTAAAATCATTTTGTACCTTGTATCCACTTGAGAACAGAGAGTGTCTTCAATCAGAAAGTGAAGTCAAATGAACTTTTTGCTTCCAAGGTAAAAGAAAGTGTTCCTTTTTAGCTTTCTTGGAGCTTGTAGTGCTAATCTGCAGCTGGCATTGCTGGATAATGTTGTAATGCCTGTGTGCTTCTTGTTAGCCCTGTTATTAAAGTGGCAATCTTAAATGTTATGTAAATAATTTCAGTTTCAAAGGCACAGGAAAATAGTAACAGAGCTGTTTCAGTGACAGGTAGTTGTAGTATTCTTTGTATGCTCCTCAAGTGAGCTTGGTCCTTTAGTGCCTTTCAGCTCATATAATCAGTATCTTTGATATTTTTACACCATGAGACCTTTGCAAAGTGTTACTCACTGAGGCCATCACAATGCTGCTTTAAATGATCCTGTTATACACCACAAAACACTTTCTACCTTCTTTCAGTGCTAAGCCTCCAAGGCCTACATTTCTGTTATTACCACCAAATAAAAGTCCTTACTAAGCTTTCTGAAATCACTCTGCTTAGGCTGCTTCCAGCTGATGCACAGAAATTTATTCTGAATTACTTCAACTGTGGTTTGAAATAATAGTGTGAGTTGCCAGAGTTACTGAGAAGAAGAGAGATTGTGTTTATGTCTGTATTAACAGTGGAAAGGGGAGTCAGGCTTGGGCAGGGGGTGCCCAGGGAGAGTTGGAGTGCCCATCCCTGGAGGTGTCCCAGGAACAGCTGGATGTGGCATCAGGGCTGGGGAACAAAGTGCTGCTGGCTCAAAGGCTGGATTCTGCTGCTGGAGGTGCTTTGCAGCCTCAGTGGCTCTGTGGATGTTGTTGTCAGCTGGCACAACCAGCTCTCAGGTGTAACTTTGCCTTTCCTGTGTGCCTTACTGTGACACTCCATCTGCAGAAAATTACAGAGTCTGAAGAGATCAAATGAGACAATTAATGAATTGCATGTCAGTGGATCAGTTCTGTAAATATTCTAGTGAATATTCTGTGACTATTCTGTGAATATTCTAGTGTTTTCTTTCTAGATTAAGTTATTTATTGCCTTGGGTATTCATTAGGGCTCAGCACAGCAACTTTGTGCTCTAACACCAGCACACTCACACTTCAAGATTCCAGCTACTACCTATTTCCTACTAAGAGTTTTATTTTTCTACTTTATGTACAGTGGGAATGAATTGTTAAACAATCAGGAAAAAAGCTGTACTAAAACCTGCTGGGTTATGAGGGCGTTATTGAGGAACTCCTTAAGTGTTTGGGTGGGTGAGCTCCACCAGGGCACCAGCAAGGCAGTGGTATTGCTTGTCTGATTGATTGATTGATTGATTGATTGATTGATTGATTGATTGATTGATTGATTGATTTAGAAAGGGTGAACATGGTAAAGTGGAGGTACTTGGCTGGCAAAAGAAAAGGAAATGAGGCACAAAGCAGGTCACATGTTTGGGGATGCAATTCTTGAATAGCTCTGTGCTCATCAGGCTTGGGCAAAGACAGTATATTTGTAGTTCCAAATACACAAATATACTCAGGTCTGCCTTGGTTCTCCAGCTGGGAGGGACATGATGTGTTTTCATGGAATCACAGAATGGTTTGGGGTGGGGTAAGCCTCAAAGCCCATCCAGTGCCACCCCTGCCATGGCAGGGACACCTCCCACTGTCCCAGGCTGCTCCAAGCCCCAGTGTCCAGCCTGGCCTTGGGCACTGCCAGGGATCCAGGGGCAGCCACAGCTGCTCTGGGCACCCTGTGCCAGGGCCTGCCCACCCTGCCAGGTATTGTATCAGGTGACTCCCAGCTGGGGAATAAAGAGCCTTGACTCCATGATTTCAGAAGGCTCAACAAATGCTTTATTAAGCTATACTATATTATACTATACCACACTAATACTATACTAAAGAAAATCCCATGACCCCATACAGACAGTCACGACACAGCTTTGACCTAATTGGCCAATCAATCCAAAAAACCATCACCAGAGTCCAATTAACAAATCCCTTTGGGGTAAACAATCTCCATAGCACATTCCACATGTGCCAAACAACAGATGCAGCAAGTAGAGATAAGAATTGTTTTTCTTCTCTGAGCTTTCTCACTGCCTTCCCAGGAAAATCCTGGGAGAGAGAATTATGTCTCTCTCTATTCAGAGAATGTGACTACTACACCCAGGGAACAATTCCTAATTCCCAAGATCCCATCCAGCCCTGCCCTCTGGCACTGGGAGCCATTCCCTGGGTCCTGTCCCTGCAGTTCTTTGTAAATAGTCCCACTCCATTTCTCTTGCAGCTCCTTTCAGAGACTGGGATGTCATCAAAGGATTTATTTGTCTTTCAACATATTAATTAGAGGTGGCTTGGGTACGTTCAGCCACTCTTATGTCCAGAAATCTTAAAAAAAAAATCCTTACATAATTGCTTGTGATAATTTCTAATACGCCACAAGAATACCTACCAATATTGGCAAGATTTTCCTTCCTGAGGGTTTTGGAGTAGAAGCAGCCTTATGATTGTGGGAAAAATCATGCAAAAATATGGGGAAAGCAGCTGCAGGCATTCAGATAATTTTGAAGTCCACATAAAGCTTTGAGAGACTCTTAAACCTTCTGTAGCAAAGGTGACTTTTGCTAACATTAATCTGTTCTGCCAGGGAAGACAAACCCTGCTCACATTTATTTGATTGTTGTTCATCTCAGCACAGGCAAACGTGTGTGTGCTGCAGGGGAGCAGCTCAAACATCACTGCCTTGGGTAAACCAAAGCAATGGGCTGGAAAGGGCTGGTGCAGGTAAAATTCACTGCTAAAGGTTTTGGAAATGAGTCCTTGCTCAATAGAAGAACAAATGTTGAAATTATTATTGCAGGTCTGATAATAGAAGTGCTTGATTATTCAGTTCTCTTACAGCAAGAGGGGAAATCTTTCCTCTGACAGATTTTTGTACCATTATATTGAATCTAATGTATTGCTGCAGTGAAAGCCTCTTAAGATTGAAACCAGATGGAATTAGACGAAAACCAGAAAAGTCTATTTTATTAAAACCATACTGTTAAGTCTTATCTTTTATGGCTTTGTGCTTTTATTTTTGCTTATTATTTTAAAGCCTCCAAATTATCAGTCCTAAAATGTTGATCATATTTGTTAATTAAACACTTTTTCTACTTTATTCTGGTAGTCTGATAACAAAATAACAGCTATTTAAGTAGGTTTAATACAACAAACTTATGAAAACAAAACACGTGGAGATAAATTTTCACTTTTTTCCCTTGATTATTATAAAGGGAATCATGTTCAGTGTGCCTTTCTAGTTGTCTTGCACTGAATAAAATGAAAGACAAAAACAAAGCAAGAATAATTTCATCATCTTAAAAGGGTTTACCTACCACAGAAAGGCAAACACAGTAGGGAAGGAGAATACAAATTATAGTTAGTTCCTAAGGATTTTGTTGAGTCTTCCATCCAAAGGAACTGATAAAAGAAAAAAGAGGTGTAAGACTGAAGTATCAAGTAGGAAATGGACAAAGACATTATTGGGTAAATTCTTGAGTTAATACACTAAGGTGAAACCTTAGAGTGGGGTGGGGTTTTGGGGTTTTTTTTTTTTTTTTTCTTATTGATAAAGTATTTTTGAGAAATAGATGTAAGACTGCTTGGGTAAATATTACAGAATTCAGGATCCAGACATGGTGATTTATTATTCCACCATCCTCTGCAGGATACTCCAAAATAATCTGCATTGCTTCCTACCTTTAGAAACAAAGATTTACGTAGCTCTGTGTGCCCTTCCTGATTTTGGAAACTGCTCTGACAGATTTCTACTCTGGGAGAAATTTATCCCCAAGAAATGCTGGTGATCTTTCTTGACATGTATCAAGATGCTGAGAGCATTTTTGTATTGTCCCAGGCTTTTCCTGTAGCATTTGCCTTTCCCCTTGCTTTAACACAAATGTTAAAAATAGTTTGATATATTGTGAATTCCAGCTGTGGTGATATTCCCCCTCCTACCCTTCAGTCCATAGATCTCTTGTCATGGCACTTGGCTTCTGTTCTGCTGACAACTTTTATCATTTTAAAAGTTTATTTTGAACATTTGTTGAACATTTATTTACAAGCAACCAAAGAAGAAAGCCTTGGTGCAAGAGAATGAATAAAACTTTCTTATGAAAGACACTGGAACAGGAGATAAAATTTTTAAAGCCTAACATTTTCATAGCAGGTAAAGCTCTTGCACAATTGGGCTTTAATTTATGTAAACAGACTGGATATTTCTGCTGGTTTGACTGATGGTTGTTTTGTGGGGAGAGCCATCCTTTATATATTATTTTTTTGGTTTGCTCTCCTTTATATTTTACACTGGGGCAAAGGACTAAGGCCAGATTGATCTGTTGCAGATCAATCCTTTTACTTTGTGGCCTGACTCTTTGCATTACTCTCTAACTTCACACTCGTTTTTCTCCTGGCAGTCTATTTTTTCCCTCAGCTGCCTTCAGGCTCTTCCCTGAGTGTTTTGCCCAATCACCACTTTGCACTTTGTTTTCTCCTCCATGATCTCTCAGTCTCTGTTCTGTTTCTCTGAGTTTTGCCAGTTCCCAGTTGTAACTCATTTGTCCCTTCCCATGTGATTGAAACCAGCAGCACAGACACCCTGCACCCTTCCCTAACCCCATCCTGCACATCACTAAAATTCCTTCTGGGTTTTGCCACAGGATAAATCTGTTCTTCTGTCCTGCAGATGCTGAGCTGTGCCTTTCCTTGCACCTCCATCACATTCCCCACAGTGGAAACCTCACCCATGACTTCAGGGCTTCCTTCTCACACAGCTTTGTCTTTGTAGCCTTGTATTTATCATTGCTCTCCCACAGGAGACAAAAAGTGTGTTCCCTCCTTTCTCCTTCTCAGCAAGTGCTGGAAATGCTGGATTGTCTGAATTCAGTGCTTGTTTCCAGGGATGTTTTTCATATGGGATCTTCTCTTGCAAGCTGTGCAGTTGTTTACACTCTCATTCTTTATAGAAAAAGGGATGGTAGAAAAAAGGGTCAATTTATTTTCATATTCTAAGAAATAATAATCACTTTTTTTAAGGCATGGAGTTACATCAGAAAGTTACCTAATTTTTAGTGGTAAACAACAATTTATTTATTATTTATATTAGCAATTATTTGTAGAAACCATATTATTAATGGTTTATCTCCAGTATGGTTATCTCCAGTACCAAACTGCTATACTGTGAGATGTTGTGCAATTTTGGTTTTTTGGAGGGGTTTCTTTTGGGTGGTTTCTTAGAGTTTTTTTACATGCATTCAATAAATTTTCAAATCATTTGAAATCAGTTCTTCACTTTTCTACATACCAAAATAGTTCTTTACTCTTAGCTTCAACATATTTTCTATCAGACCCATGCTGCAATGTTGGGAAATACATCCTGCCAAGATACTGGATGTTTTATTCTGTTACACCAGGGAGAAAAAAAATCATTATTTTTTACATATCATCCAGTAATGATTAATCTCATGTTGCATAATAATTTTTAATTTCAATTTCTTGAATATATTTATTAATTTACCTCCTGCTAATATGCTGCTTTTGATGCCACTATTTTGAATTTATTTCTGTACTTAAGTATCATTTGCATAATGGCATTAAGAGGTCCACTCCTGAGTATTTGGTGGTGAGATGTTGGACAGAGTGAACAGGTTGTAATTAGTGGCATCTGACCTTCAGCTTCATCAATATGCAAATAGAAATACCACAGGGTGCAAAAGCACGGTGCTATTAAAGCAGTCACTTCTGTTTGTCAGATTTCAGTCATGGTGCTTTGCTCTTTATTTATTTTATATAATACATAATGTTATGTGATTTTATGTAATAAAATACCCGTGTAGAGGTGAATGTATAAAATTGTACATGTGCAGAGGCAAAGGGGGTTCTTGTATTCCACAGAGATAATGAGGAAAGCCAAGTAAGCACAGCATGGACATAGTTCTGTTTGGCTTTTCCCACATGAATCTTCTTCCCCTGAGATCCTGATTCACCTAAAGCCCTTCCATGAGTGCAATTCCACCACAGCTTTATACCAGAAGGTTGGCAGTGGATCACACTGCATTGTTCATCTTCCCCAGCAGCTGCTGCTTACAGAGCATTGAAAAATTGAGTTTTCTGAACTTCATATTGGGGTTTGTCCTTTGCATGTCGTTCTGCCCTCTAGGTGGATAAGACACATCCCAAGAATCCCGGGATGGGTGAGGCTGGAGGGGCTGCTCTGGTGGCACCTCCCTGCTCCCCCAGGGCCATCCCAGAGCCCAGGGCACAGCAGTGTGTCCGTGTGGCTCTGCAATGTCCCCAGGCAGGAGCCTGCACAGCCTTTCTGTGTGGCAGCAGAGCTCTGGCTGCAGAGAGAAACACAACTTTTCACAGACTCGTTCTGGGAAGGCTGTGAGAAGATCAGAGAAAAGAAAGAGAAACAATTCTTATCTTCACTTGCTGCCCCTGTTGTTGTGAGCATGTGGAATGTGTTATGGAGATTTGTTTGCCAAAGGGGGGTTTCTTAATTAGCCAGTGGTGATGGTGCTTGGATTGGAGGAGCAGTTAGATCCAGCTCTATCATAACTGTCTATAAAAGAGCAATGGCTTTGTTAATAAAGATTATAATTGATCAGCCTTCGGTAATACATGGAGTCTGTGCTAATTATTACCCAGCCAGGGGTCAGTTGCAGTTCTATCTCTGCACCATCTGCTCAGGGCTGGGCACTGCCCAGGGCAGGGGCAGCTCCTGGGCTCAGGCCCTGCCCGTGGCTCTTGTCCTGTTGCTGGATCTTGATGCTCAGGAAGAATTGAAATGGGGGCATTAAAGGCAGCGTGAGCAGCACATTGAGATTGGGGATTCTGCCCTTCAGGTGAGACCTCACCTGCAGAGCTACCCCAGCACAGGAGGGACCTGGAGCTGCTCGGAGAGCCCAGAGGAGGCCATGAGGGCACTGGAGCCCCTCCCCTGTGGAGCCAGGCTGGGAGAGCTGGGCATGCTCAGCCTGGAGAGGAGAAGTTGTGTGGAGACACCACAGCTCCTTCCAGGGTGTGCAAGGAAGCCTGAGAGGGGTTTTTCATCAGACAGTGGAGGGACAGGAGCCAGGGAATGGCTCCCCGTGCCAGAGGGCAGGACTGGGTGGGATATTGGGAATGAGGAATTGTTCCCTGGCAGGGTGGGCAGGCCCTGTGCTGTGTCACGTTGCAACAGAGTCCATCATGTCCAGGGAGAGTGCAGCTGCTGGTGCTGGGCATGGGAACAAAATGAGGCTTCATTTTATAAAGCTCAAGTACCCATTTATCACCTCTGGGGATGAGGAGAGGGATGAAGACAAAAGACTGGGTAAAGGCAGGGTCGTGGGGCTTTTATTGGGTATCACAGGGGTGGAGTTTAGGGTTTGGGTCAAGGGAGGAGTTATTAGCAACACAAGGAGGGTAAAATCAAATTTCTGCCTCTTTGGAATGGGAGCACTCCACAGCCCTGGCACAGGGTGCCCAGAGCAGCTGGGGCTGCCCCTGGATCCCTGGCAGTGCCCAAGGCCAGGCTGGACACTGGGGCTGGGAGCAGCCTGGGACAGTGGAAGGTGTCCCTGCCATGGCTTTAAGGTCCCTTCTAACCCCCACCATTCTGTGATTCTACGATGAGAAATGTGCCATTCCTCAAAATTTCCTGTCCCTTGAGTACTTCATCTCCTATCAACTTATTTAAATGCTGAAGAAGTGTCAAAAATGTTTGGTTTTCATTTTTAATGACTCTATTTTTGGAGGGTTTAAGTGACACGTTCACATCCATTCCAGGCATATCTATCAATCATCTGTATAAATCACCCTGCCAAGCTCGCCCTTATCTGCGTGCACAGCAGAGTCACAGGGAGTTCTTTTGGATCAATAAGCAACTTTTCCCTGGAAACACTCCTCTCCCAAGTGGGCACAGTGAAGTTGCTAAGTGACTGCTCTTGCTGCAGTGTAGCTGTACTCACATCAGCCTGATAGAAAGCAAAGCTTGGAAAGAAAGCAAGAGGCAGCACAGCTAGAGGATGATGATGTGTTTGCTCCCTGGGAACAATATTATTGCCATTTAGAACTTCTAACTCAGCTCTTGCTGAGTGCACTTGCTCTTTGGCAGGATCACCAAAGGTGTATTTAACTATTGTTCCATGAAGCAGAATCCCTGTGCCTGCTTGTGCAAACCCCGGGCACCAGGAATATTTCTGTGTCTGCTCTGGGGTGCCCTGCCCCCCAGGGCAGCACTGACTCTGACCCTCACTCATGGAGAAAGGTTCGCAGACTTCAAGATAGACTGGAATCCACAAAAGTGTGAAATAGATTATAGAGAGCAGTGTAGGTGTATCACTTGGTGAAATTGAGGTTTTGGGATTTTCAGTATGCTGTGGATGGAAGCAAGATGGAGGGCACAGGGTGCTGTCCTGGGTTTCTTCTTCATGCTTCTTCTTCCTCCTTCTCCATGGGTTTGGGTGGCATTTTGTAATTGGGCAGAAAAGTCCCCATTGTGGGCTCTGTGGGATCAGTTATTGGGTTAAAAGGGAAAATAATCCAGGTGTCAGTTCTTAATTGGACAGTTTAGTCTGAAAAGACCTCGGAACAAGAGATTGTTGGCCATTTTGTGCCTTCTAATGAAAAGCTGCCCAACTCACAGTAGTGAGACTGTTTTACTGATAAGAAATAATGAACACCTGAGTCTGAGCATGAAACACCATCTCAAGTGCCTTCAATCCAGACCCAGAGAAACCCACAACTGGTTGGTACAACCAGTAAAATTCTGCCCCCACACCTGCTCTTCCAAGCAGTGGCAGCACCATGTGAGGAACAAGCAGGGTTTGACTTCTCTCCTGTGTGAATGAATTCACAGCCAATTTCTGGTCTGTACCTGGGATTTTCCTTCTTGTTCTTCCACCACAACAGAAGCTATAATTTAAATTAACTTTAAATGTTGTGTGAGGAGAAAGACAAGACTTAAAAAAAACCAAAAAACCAACTTATTTGTGCTAATAACTGAGATTCTTTTGAATTCGGAAGGCAGTGTGACATCCATCTGCCTGCACCACTGAGGGGAAGCAAAAACTTGTTTCGTATTTTATCCCTCTGACATTCTCTTACCCCCTCCTTCAGATGGTTTTGCCTCTGTGTGGAATAAATAATATAGGAGGGGTAAGATGGGATAATTATCTTTAGCAATTGTAGTTTAGGGGATACAGAATTACATGGCAATGTCCATTGGAAATTCCTGGAGCAGTGACTCAGCCCAGAGCCACAGC
>NW_005054519.1:927441-955365 GCF_000277835.1 Geospiza fortis
CACCTTGATGGAGACAAAGTTTCTTTACACCTGCCAGATAAATTGCCTTTGGATTAAAGGATGTTGATATCCCATGATCACAGATACTTCCAGACACATTTTATACCTGAAGCATTTTTATGCAGATTATCAAATTATGGTATTTGATCAAAGCCAATTTTCTATTTTCACTATAAAACCAGAAATGAATCTGGATAATCTGTGTGGTGAGCAGGTCTCATGAAATCCACTTCCCAGACTGGCTGGGTGAGCTTTCATTTCCAAGCTCCTCTGGCTTTCACTCACGTGAAAGCAAATTATTTGGAAGTTGTGCTGGGGAAATGGAAGGTCTGCAGGATCAGAGACTCTATTTTCAGTGCAATTACTTCATGCTTCATTGCACAAAGGGTATACAGATTTCCTTAAGACTTTTTCTGTCACTTGATGCCAACTATCCATTTCTCCAACTTACACAGAGTATGAAAATATAGAGCAAAGCTGAAACTCTCACCTGCATAGCGCTTTATTTCTAGGAAATATTTGCATTTTATATGTGCTGTCACAGACATCTTTTATGAAAAATCCTTTCCTTAGTATTTTTCCTCCTGAGAAGCTGAGAGGCCTCAGGAACAAAATGCAAACAATGGTTATCTGCAGCTGTGGAATGTAACAGGTGCATCTGTGACTGGCCTCATGTGGTTGTTTCTAATTAATGGCCAATCACAGTCCAGCTGTCCGCACTGTCTCGGTCAGTCACAAGCCTTTGTTATCATTCCTTTTCTGTTCTTAGCTAGCCTTCTGATGAAATCCTTTCTTCTATTCTTTTAGTATAGTTTTAATATAATATATATCATAAAATAATAAATCAAGCCTTCTGAAACATGGAGTCAACATTCTCATCTCTTCCCTCATCCTAAAACCCCTACAAACACCATCACAATGTGCTTTTAATTTTTTTTTATTTAACCATGTACATGTCAAACCCAAAGAATTACAAACTTAGTGTAGGAAGCTGCTAAGAATCAAAATTCCAATTTAGAGTGTCTAACAATTCTGAATATTTAATTCATTTGAACAATATGCTTCAGAAGAATCATTATCACACTGAAATCCCCAACATTATCTATTGTTTGCACAAGTGGCCCTTCATGCCTTGCAACTTCTGGCATGCTGAATGGGGTGGCAGCTCCAGAGTGGGTGTGCCCTTTTGGAGGCAGATGGAAGGTCAGTGTCACTTCAGCCACTCTGAATTCTCCAATGGCCTTGGAAAAGTTCATCGTTATTGAAGAGATTATTGCAGCATTTCTTCTGTGCAGAAACGTTCAATAAGGGTAATTAAAAGTAAACATGCAAGTAGAAACACAGAAATATTTTTATGTTGTGGATTTTAGATATAGAATGGATTCCCATTTTTTTTCCAAGTCAGTGGTAAATTCCAGTTGCCTTCAGTTTTGCCTGTGTTTTATTCAAGGGGTCTGTAAAAATACAAACATTGTGAAAATGCATGAATAATATTTCACATTCTCTGAACATATCTTGTGGGATTACCAAGTGATCATGCTTTTCCAGTATCATTGTATTATAAGTGCTACTCCTGGATGTCTCTACAATATCTGATGGTTTTTGGTTGTTCAGGTGTAAATCCAGGTTATCTTTGTTCAAGGAGAATTTACTGTTTTCCACTAGGAATCACTGATATCATCAAATTTCATGATGCCTTCTCATATTTCACAGTGTTGTTGTCTAATATGATATAGTCAAGAGTGTGGTTTTATGCTTAAAAATCATTTTTTAAATTTAAATACTTTAAAATAAAGAACCTGTTAAAATTTTGTAAGCTACTTTTTGTAGATTCTGAATATATGTAGAATTCTTGTTGTTGAAGCATTTTTTAATATATTAAGAAGAACAAATGATAGCTTTAGAACTGTTTAAATCTATTTTCTGTGTCTAGTTTTATCAGTGGCATTGGCAGACTTCATATCAGTCACACAGGGTTAGGCAACCAGTAAAACTCTGTTTCATGATCCTTTAGATGACTAGAGATCAGTTAGGTCATTATATATTGTTAAAATTATTTTAAAATTAATTATGGGCAAGGTAGTTTGTGGAGTAAGATGAAGTGGTAACAAAATTAATGGGCTTAGTCTCCCTCCCTGAGAATTTGGAAAATTTCCTTCTGGCTACCTGTGCCTTTAATTCATGCAATGGAATTGCAGAAATCAAGCAGAAGTTTCTAAAATGCTGAATTAACTTTCAGTTACAATCTAGGCTTCCCCTAAGAATTGTGGTAGGTCAGAACTAGTGGGATGTGAATCATATGTAATTTATAATGTAAATTGTAGAATCATAGGAGGGTTTGGATTGGAAGGATCTCATCCTGTTCCAGCCCCTGCCATGGACAGGGACACCTCCCACTATCCCAGGTGAAAATGAAACTCATTTCAGAGTTGTTTTCCACTGTCTGCACAGGAAGAGATTGCCTGGATGTTCCTTCCTGTTCCTGAAAATTCTCTTCCACTTCTGTCGGCCATTCCAAGGATGTTCCTCCCTCAGCTCAGCCAGGAGGTGCCTAAGGAATCTTAGAGTATCTTTGGGAAAGGAGAGCAAAATAACAAACCTATATTTCATCTCTGGGAGGAGAACTGGGGGAAAAGAGCAGAATTTTTGCTGGTGCCAAGGGCTGCCATGCCCATATTCCCACACTAATCCTGCCTGGCAGTGAGCTGTGTGTGGGGAGCTCTCTGCAGAGCTGGTTTTGCTAATGGGAGCTGTGACAGACCTCAGGGCTGTTCATTAGCAGCCAGTTCCTGCCTTTGATTCCTTTTTTCCTGCAGCAGTCTCCATTGATTTCAGTGGAGCTCCACACATGCAGATCAATGACAGGATCTGTGCTGGTGATGGACTCACAAAAAACAGCAGCAGGGAATTTATGGTGGCCTGCCTGCTCCCAGCACTTTCCTTATGCATTTTCAAATTGCAGAGGGTTTAGAAAACAAAAGAAAGAAATTGCTTTGAAAAAGTCATAATTGTTTGCTTAGGGATCCGTGAGAAGGAAGCAGTAAAGGAAAAAAAATCATTTGGGGGAAGGAATACATAAGGCAACATAATAAATTTTCCTAAAAGAAAGAAAGAGATGCTCCTGATTTTCTGAACTGTCCTATTTTTAAGGAGCATGTCAAATTTGTGATCTGCTTCCTAACAGTTGGCAATGAAGACTTGTGGTAATTTTGCATTAAACATCTGCCATAAATGCCTCTACTAGATATAAAAATTTCTATTATTAGAGAATTGCTGTATGCACGAGACCAACTTAGTAAAACGGATCTTTGCAGAACAGTAACTCACACTTTATGTAATTACAGTTCCACAGTGTCAGAGGTATTTAAAATACAGGTGTGAATCTCTAAACATGCACTTCTAGTTATAGAATCTCTAAAGGAAATATTAATATGTATTGCCATGGGATCTTTTGTGGCACAAGTTAATTCTCTCTTCAGTTTTGTACCATTCTGTCATTTTCTGGTAATATAAATGTGATTCTTGGGGCAGCCCTGTGCAGGGCCAGGAGTTGGATTTCAATGATCCTTGTGGGTCCCTTCAAACTCAGGATATTCTGTGATTCTATTAATTTCATTTTCTAAGTATGTCTTTATTTTTCCATCTTCATGCTCACCTTAATGTGCACAGATTCACATATTTAACCCAAATTTCCACTGAAGTCGTGGTTGCCATTCACAAAAAGCAGTTCTTCATCACAAACCTTGGCATGTGAGGGGGACACAGATTGAAAACAGCTCCTGGTCAGCAGGGCAACTGTGCACTGCATAATTAACCACCCCTGGCCTCAACTGAAGGGCTGAGATGCAAGTTTATTACAAAAATTCAGGAGTAGATTTGAGAAATACCAAAGTAGTGCTATTAGAGGGACTCTTTGTACCACAGCAACCTGAGGTTCAAGCTTCCTGCCTGCATTAGGCTGTACAGGAGGGAGAAATAATTAATCAAACTTTTCCTCGCTGTACAGATTTTGGATTCCATCTTCTATGTGAATATGTCCTTGAAGCAGCAGACAAAATCAGATATAGGTGATTCTGGTAACCTAAGAAGGCTTTTGATCAGCTCCTCTCCTGGCTGTTAATAGAATATCCAGTTTTCCCTTTATAACATAAAGAGGTTATAACACAAGTCTCATGTGAACAATTGCTGAGTGACACTGCTCTTGACATGAAGTATTTCACCTCCAATTCCAACAGGGAATTGCTGATGACAGAAGGTTTTCAAATGCACTGTCAAGCCATCTAACAGATCATTTTCTGGCCAAGAATACAGTGGGACTTTGTCACCTCTGAGGCGTCTGTAAGTGAAGATGCCTGAAAGGAAACTAAATCCTCAAGAGATGAATATTTGGGAAAGTAAATCCATTTGGTATTGCTGGTAGGGTCAAAGTCATTTCATGAGGGTGGGTTCTTTGCTTCAAACGTGTTCCTTTTTTATTTCATTGGGAAAAGCATCCAAGTGTGCAAGTGCTCATTGTGGAGGATGGAACATTCCAGAGAGCACTGTGCTCATATTTCAAACTGCAGTTGGTTTGCTTAGTTAGGAGTTAGAATCCTGTCAAGTTAGGAGTTAGAATCCTGTCAAGCCTGAGGTGGTACCCGATCACTTCCACTCACCCCTCACCCAGTGATAACGAAGCTCAAACTCCTCATTTTGGTTCCACAGCTATAATGAAACAAAACATCACTGTTTGTGTTAAATGTAGCTTTGGGGGATTTTTGCAGTTGTTTGTCATAATCACTGTCCTAAAACATATATGGTGCTGCCAGGCTGCACAAAAAGAAACATTTGGGGAACATTTTAGTTGCAAATGGAAGAGAGAGTGATGTGCACACGGAGCAGATCTGGCTGGGCTGCCTGGTCCCCTGCCTGCCTGGGCCAAGGATGGGCTCAGCTCTGAGAGCTGAAAGCATTTGGTGCAAGAAGAAGGAGTAATCCAACAATTAAAACTGAAAAAATTGATGTCAGCAAAAATCAGCACAGAGTAAGCAACTTTCTCCTGATCCTACAGCAAAAGTGACTGGGTCAGGACCTGAATAACCACAAAAGGATGTGTATTATTAATTGTTCTCTTCACTAAACTGCCATTTATAGATTTAATTGCTGGTGATTAATTCCCCACCTGTCTTTGGGACAAGTGTCTGGGACTAGCTGCTGCATGCTCTTAAACTGGTATTCACTGGATGTCAAAATCTACACCCCAAACTGCTGTTCTATGCCATTTACATTCCTGGGTGTGACTTTAAAAAGTACAGATAAAAGAGCTGTTTTGCATTTTTAAAATGTTTCGCATCGAGAAAATATTGTTTATATGGTATCTACAGCTAAAGAAAGAGAGTATGTTTATAAGAAAGCCAGTAAATAAAATTTGTTTTATACATCTAATTTCAAAGGCCAGAAATGTTCTAAGTGAATATCATAATTGTTTTGAGGATAGATCAGATATCAAGGATAACAACATATTTTATTAAAAGTAATTGTATTTGTGATGGTAAGAATAGGAAAAGTAGAAATTATAAATTTTGTTCAGAAGAGAAATGTGGCACGACATACTCAGAAAAAGTAGCTTTGAGGGTAGAAGGGAAGTTGAAGGAATGTTTAAAAGGAATTTTAACAAATCTGGTGACGCATTAAGCTAAAATGAATAAAAGTTTCCCTGCATATCTTCTGATCAAAAAGAATTAGAATAAATACCTAAAAATCCAAGTCTTGTCTGAAATATTTAATAATGAGAATGTTTGTGCTAAGGACCAACACATCCAAACTAACACTACACATTTAATGTCATTGGAGAGAGTGTCAGAGGCTGAAGTGTGTGGCATTCACATTCCCTGAACATGATTCCTTCACCCAGGGTTTCTCTCCTGGGAAGCTGAGAAGCCTCAGAGAAAAGGAAAACAATTCTTATCTCATTTGCTTCTCCTGTGTTGTGCTCATGTGGAATGTGTTTGGAGATTGTTTACCCACAGGTGATTGTTCCATTGGATTCTGCTGTGAGTTGTTTTCACTCTTTGGCCAATCAGGGCCAAGCTGTGTCAGGACTCTGGAAAGAGTCACGAGTTTTCATTATCTTTTCAGCCTTCTGTAAGTATCCTCTCTGTATTCTATAGTATAGTATAGTGTATATATATACATATATATAGTATTCTTTGATATTATATAGTATAATAAAGTAATAAATCAGCCTTCTGATAAGATGGAGTCAGATGCATCATTCTTCCCTGCTCGCCATGCATTTACAATAGATGTGTGCCAACAAAATACTAACAGACCTGCACCAAAAGGTGTCCAAGCACTTGTTGGGCTTTTGAAGGCCAGTGTGATGCCGAGTTCCAATAAAATGCAGGTCTAAAGCCATGTGAGGCACACATTTGTCCTCCTGAGCCCAGGGACAGCCTGGAGTCTCTGCCCAGTGTAACAAAGCCCATCCTACAGAGCTGCCTTTGGGCAGCTGTAAATCATGGCTGCTGCATTGATTAAGATGAAGATATCATAAGAAAACGCAAGCTGTTAAAATGCAGAACAGCTAAATAATTTATAAATTGCCATCTCTGTAGCCTTTGTTAGGCAATTAAATTCATAACAATAATACTTTCATCTGAGATGGCACATTTGTCTTCAGAGGGTCTGACAGTGGCGTCACACAGTGGAATCCTTAACTGCTTCTGTCTGTTCCCTTTACTATTTCAGGACTGTTAATTCCTTGTCTTACTCCCAGGATCTGACAGGATAAGTTACATCTCTGTTGCTCAGCTGTTCAGTGTATTCCCCCTGCTAGAAATTATTTATTTTACTGGCACATGGTATATCATCTGTCATGTCCAAGTGGACGGAAGATCTTCCTCCAATGTCTTTCTTGCTCTTTAATCTTTTTGTGGAAAGCTCCAGCTTTCCCTTCAGACTGCTAAAGAGAAGGCTTGAACTATTCTTTAAAGCTGAAGTGTTCTTCTTTCCCCCCACCACCATGTTGGGTGCACAGGAGCACTTTTGTGTGCTTTGCTTTTAGCACTAGAAGTCAAATTTTAAATTTGTTCAGGTGTCTTGGGTTTAAATGTAGTAACTAAAACCTGAACTGGGTGTGAAAAACAGATCAGTTCAAACTCTTCTAGACTTCTACTGGAATTAAAAATCAAATTATTTTAGATGTAGAACATATTAGAAGCAACCCAGACTTCTTACTGATACTATGATGTTAGCAGTATCCTGTTAATGAACATTTCAATGGGTTTGAAGATGTTTTCTTGCTTTTATTCACAAAATGAATGAAAAAATATTTTGTGAAAATATTGAAATATTTAGCTCTTTTATCTGTACTTTTTAAAGTCACACCCAGGAATGTAAATGGCATAGAACAGCAGTTTGGGGTGTAGATTTTGACATCCAGTGAATACCAGTTTAAGAGCATGCAGCAGCTAGTCCCAGACACTTGTCCCAAAGACAGGTGGGGAATTAATCACCAGCAATTAAATCTATAAATGGCAGTTTAGTGAAGAGAACAAAATATTTTTTCAATTATGATATTCAAAGGCAAAATATCTCCCAGAGATCTGCTTAATTTTTTTGGTGGAAGTTTTGGTGACAATCTATTTTCAATACTAGAGTTTTCTCCATATAACTGTTAAAATCCCTATAACTGCTATATCTCTTTGCTGAAATAATACTGATTTTGGACATTGTGACATGCTAAAAGACGTAAATATATTCAGGATATTGCTAAGAGTACAATCATTCAAGTAGTACTAAATTCCTGAGCAAGTTAAAATAAAGTTTGGTTGGATTTTCCTATCCCCAGCTGTGTTTCTTTGTTCCCTGTGCTTCTGCTTTTAAGTTGCTAACACCATGGGAATTACTGCTTCCATTTAATGAAATATTAGCTTCAATAAACCATTTGTAGTGTTTTATAATTTAAGAGTGCTATGTATAGGTCAGGGGCTTCTCTATGATCCTTGTCCTGGCTAGTATTTTGGTTTTTAACTCTTATTCCCCAACCCACAATTTGACAGAATATATTATCTATCCTTTACATTTTCTTTTAGACTGTATAATTTTACATATAAACAAAATGCTCAAATTCTAGCTCAGTATCACCACCAACTAAAAGGTCTCTTTCTTTCCCAAACTGATTGAAAGGTATTATAAAACTTCAACTCTTCAGGAGAGGTTGGAATAACTCTGACACTGTAATACAGATGTTTGAGCAGTTAATTTAATTAAATATGACAAAAACATATATTAAAAACCAGATTACCAAAGAAAGTACAAACCTCTTAGTTTATAGTTGCAGTTGTTCACAAGGCATGAGATTTGTCCAGGCACTATTTTATTTTTTTAAAGTAAAATCGCACGTGTAGAATCTCAAACAAATCAGCAAATGCTAAAAGAAATGGAAAAAATCATTTCAATTCAATGGTACTTCATAAAATATTGCCCAATTTTGACACAAGTGAGTAATTGCTCTGTTTTATGTAATTTTCTCTTTTTACCTCTAATTTTGTGTGATTTAAGTTTGAAACTCAGTCAAGAACATTATTACTCTCTTGACTGCAGGAATTGACTGTGATGTAGTTGTTTCACACAGTGTTTGGTCATTCCCTGGGTGGAAATCTGTGGCTGCAGACTTTGTGGCAAAATCCCTGCATTATTTAAGTATATCTTTTGCCTTCTGTTGACATCCCCAGGTACATTTTCCTTTAAAAAAAATTAAAATCATCAGTGCTTATCTAGATCAAAAGTGAACTTGATCAAGCATTATACTTGCTAATTTTGCACAAAAAGAACTAAAACAGTCCAAATATTTAATTTCTTTTTTTAACCCAGTCTTTTCTTCTCTTACATTTCTGTAGGGTTTTTTTAAACTAGTATCATAAGTTCCCCTGCTCCATGAAAATGTGAAATTTCATGAGCTGATGTGATCAGGTTGTCCACAGAAGTTTTGAACGTCCCACCGCTGGAAGTGCCCAAGGCCAGGCTGGAGCACCCCAGGACAGTGGAAGGTGTCCCTGCCCATGGCAGGGGGGGGCACTGGAAGAGATTTACGGTCCCTCTCAGCCCAAACCATGCTGTGATTGTGTGATAAGTGTTTTCCTGATTATGCTCTGGCCACACAAGGCTACATTTAGCTTATTCTGACATCTCATTCCAAGAGAAGGGAGGACTGGAGGTTTGGGGAAGGAACACATCATAGCTAGGGTCATGCTTTCCCAGCTTCCAGAAAGTGTCTTGTACAAGATTTTGCACACAGATATCAGTGTTAGATAGTTAATACTAAATCTCTGTCCCCTGAGCTTCTGTAATCCCTCTTTGAAGCCATTCAGCCTTTTATCTCCACACCTTCATGCAGCAAACACGCCGGCTGCACGAGTTCTTTGGTTTAAAGCTGCTGCCTGATGGCTGCCCTGAATAAACCCAGGCTCCTGTGATTTGAGGAAGAACACACAACCATTCACTCTGTGCATCCCTAGCAAATTTCAGATCCCCTTTATATTTGTTGTCATTGTAAGTGCAAGAGTTCTATTGTCATTACATTGCAAGGGCTCCATATTGCTAGAGTTTGGTGCCTCCTTGATGTTTCTCGCAGTCAGCTCCTCAGGGCACTGACTCTTCCTTGTCCTCACAGCAGCCAACTGACTCCAGTCCCCACCAATCCACTCTTTTATAATACTCTTCTTATTGGCTACAGGTGTGCCCTGTTAAAATCAGGCCTGCTCCTAATCTTTAATAATTAACCCAGCTGCAACTCTTTAGGGGGTAAGATTACTTTCTACACTACCTTTATTTACTTATGTTCTATCCCCCTACATATATTCATTTCCCACGCTTTTCTTTAGGAAGGGAAGTTGTGTAACCTATTTAATTTCCCATCACAGTGAACCTCTTGTGTTCAAGATCTGACCACACCAGTTGTGTTTGCTGGACTTGTTCTAGCTCTCCATTAAACCCATTGGCCAGGTAGTGAAAATAAAGAAAAAGTCACTCAGCAATTCCTTGTCAGAGCCAAGCAGAGTGTAGACTTCAGAATCATTCCTTTTTAAACATGTTATATATTTGGGAGAAATGCAAAGTAAGCACCAGGTAGGGCTTTGCCTGCAGTCTTCAATCTGTAATTATGCCCTGCTGGGGTAGGTTAGATACCTCATTTGTATTCTGATCACTGGAGTAGATATACATTTCAGCACGATTTGGGGTTTCTGTGGTCTGGCATCTGGTTACTCAGAGAGAAAATAAAGCTATGAAAGTTAGAATATCCCTAGGAGTATCAGCAACATCTGCTGAAGTGAAATAGATGTGCAGCCCAGGTGAAAATTCACAAGGTGCCCTATTAGGAATAACAAGACACATTTCAAAGATTATATTTACACTGGCCTAATATTTTCGTGGTGATATTTAATGTTCTGTAAAATAATGGTGTAGCACACAACAAAACTAAACAAAGAAGTAGCAGTGCCCTCAAGGAGAAGCAGATTGCAGAGTAAATCACAGGCACCAAAGGAATGCATTTGGAGAAGACTCTATTGAGATTAACTTTTTTTAACTGTACTACTTATGTATTTTCTCAGAAGACATAAACAGACTATAAAGCAGCAGCATTCTGGAAGCCATAAACTGAATTAATACCATTAACCCATGCAGTGTTTTTTCATCTGAGTGTAGAATGAACCACACTGAGCAGCATCACACATCTCTGGGATATCAATGCTTCTGGTCTTTGAGATGATCGTGACGTAAAATGAAAAAAACAGTAAGTTTAAACAAACTTTAGATTGTTGAGCTCAGTATGAAGGGAGGTGAAAATAGAGGCTTTATTGTGTTCCTGGTACTGCAGCACTTGCAGCACTGTGCCAACAGTGTGCCACCTTCGTGTGACACAGGGTCACTCAGGGGGCAAGGAACCCCCATGGGAGCTCTGCTCAAGGGACTGGTGAGTTCAAGGGAATGCTGAGTTCCAGAAATAGGAGCCTCCTCCAGCCAGGTCTCATAAGCTCCTGGAGATCTATTTCTCACCCAAGATAGCTCAGCTTCCTTTGGAGGCATAAAATCAGCAGGATGGCTTCTGTTGCAGTGTTGGAAACAAAAAGGTTTTAATAAAAGGCAAAATAACAAAACTCTTTACAGAGAAAAACAGATTCGGGTGCAAGAGGCCCTCCTGCCCCTGGTAACACATCTCACAAAAGCCAGTAGTTTCTTTGTTCTCTTCTTTTTCTGGTAAATTGCCCAGGTGGAACGTTTGGCTCCTGTCCAATTGGCTATCCTTAAGTTTGAGGTGAAGTCCCCCAGGTCCTATGAGGTGTCTTTTCACCTAACCGAGGAGAGAAACTTCTGGGCTTCTTTCCTTTTTATTGAGGGGACAAAGGACAGTTTTGTCACTCAATCAACAGGAGCATATTCCTACAAGTTCCCAGCGCCAGTCCTGAACCATTCCCTACATCCCACTGCTCTGTTTGATGCCTTGTGAAGGCTGACCTACAACAGAGGCTGGACAGAGCTAGAGAATAAAGCAGGGATTTATTAAAAGAATCTCCTCCATGGATCCACCTTGGGCAGCACAAGAGTGCAGCCAGGGCTGCACCCAAGATGAACCAAAATGGTCCCAAAATGCACGGCCGGGCACGGGGTCTCTCCCTTTGATCAGTTCTGCTCCATTTGCACCTTGCAGTTCATTGTCCCATTCCAGCTTTAGCCCATGCAGTCCCACCCTGCTTGTTTTTCTCTCTCCAGCCCACGGTGTTTATGCTCTTGGGCTGAGATTTGGATCATTTGTCCTTGGTGCCCAGCTGGAGCAGGAATTGTTTTGTCTCCCTGCTCTGTGCTCAGAGCTCACCATCCCCTGATATGAAGCTCAGAAATACACACAAAAGCAGCACAGAATCTGAAAAATATAAAAGCTCAAACCTGAGGCATCATGTTCATCTCCCTGTACCATCTTATGCCAACAGGGTCTTTCACAGTTCACTTCTGTAACACCTACTGGGTTTCCAATGCTGAACATCATTTGGCAAGAAGAGCTGGATTTACATTCCCAAAGTGTTCATGTAGCTCCTGCACATCTGCAAGGCTGGGCTGGCAGGCTGTCAGCGTGCCCAGCACACTGCTCACACCCCAGCCAGGCAGGACAGTCAGCTATCACACAAATGTGCATCCTGGGTTTTGGGCATGTCTCCATCTAATAGCAGCTTCCCCATGAAGAGCAGTGTGCTGAGTATTTGGTGTTCCAGGCTTTATTTCCACTATTTTTTTCACCTGCCAACCACCTCTGAGCAATAAAAGTCAAGTAAATCTTTACAGGACCATTAAATATCCCATGGAGGAAAACTGGTCTCATATTCTCAAATATGAGAATGATTTAAATTTATAGCAAATGTAAATTTACTTTCTAAAGAGAATTAAAAGTAAAGTTGAGTCCATAATATGCTCTCAAACCACTTTAGAAAGGTTTAATCTTGCAAAGATGAGATTTGGAAAATATCGATCTTTTTACTTTTAAATGATTAACAACAGAACACTGCAGATCATTTCTGTTATCAGAAAAGCAGAGCTGTGTGTTACAGATGTCCAGAAGTAATTTCCTCAGCATCAGAAGACATAATTAGTTACTGCAAGTTTGTAATAATTACAGCTCTGCTCTCAGAGAAATTTAAAAAAACCAAAGCTCCAAATACTTAAAATGAAAGACAAAAACCAATAGAATGATACCTGCTTCTCTCTCTGCTGTGGCCTCAATTATATCAACTCCTCATTTTCCTATAATTGTTGATCATATTTTCCTAGAATTGCTAAAATTCCACCTGCAGTTTATGTGTCCTGCCTTGAGAGATTCAAATACACATCAATGGACTCTGTGTGTGTGGCAGGAATTGAACAGTGCTGGAAGCTCAGTGTATGGAAAGCATTTTAAGAGAAAGGCCAAAGGTGAAGAGGATTTCATGTGAACTTTTCACAATTTACAACATGATAAATTATTGAAAAATACATCTACTGCATTATTTTCTGCAATGGTCTGGGCACAAATTTACCTGCCCAACACCTTGGCTTGTGCTCAAGTTCATATTGCTATGAATACCTGAATTTTGGAGTCCTACTATAACAAATATAGTGCCCAAAATATTTGTCTCTGATGAGAACAGATTTGGAGGAGGATAGGATTTTTGGGAGGGAGAACAAGTAATTACTCTATACCTGGTGTGGTGGAAGCCTAATTCTGATTCCACTAAAGCTTATGAATGGTTTATCATTGAGTTCTTGAAGATTGAGCAAGAGCTAAACCAAGACTCAATGTTTTTAGAAGTCTCAAATTCTAATTACTTTTGTATGACATGTACAGCAAAATCCTGCCATTGGGTTATAACTGAGTTAACTCAGTAATGTCCCTGAAATACCATATAATTTGGCTCCAGTTAATATTGCAACTAAAATTCCATTTTTTGGTGAGACTCATTTTTATTTCTACTTTTATTTTTTATTTTTATGTTCTTATTTTATTTTAGTTCTAACATGTATTCCAATCGAAGAAGCCCATAATTTTTAATTAAGTATTAAAATCACATTAAGGAAAACAAGTATTTTCAAAGCAAAATATTTTTGCTGTGGGGAAAATAGATTATTAATCCTTTAAAGGAGGGGAGAAGATAAATATTTCACAGTGAGATAAATATGTTGCTCAGTACTTAATCTTTAACATGTGCTGAAACCTAAGGGATTACAAGGGGTTGCGCCAGTATTCAGTTTATTACTGTAAATATTTTGTACCATGAAAGTACAGTTTGTGTTTATTGTTCAACTCAATTCTATTGTACTGACTTATACATAATGCAAAATAAATGTGGATTTTAACTGGAATGTGGTAGTGGCTGGACAGAATGCCAAGCACAGGGGGCTCAGCTCTGCTCCATATTGCTCAGCCTGAGCATGGGCATTAGAAAGGCTTTTTCCTGCTTTTTGCCCTCCATCCAAATGTATTGGCAAGTAAAGCAATATCAAACAACAGACCAAAAGGAGAAAATACTTTCAGTTGTTGGAAGGTCTTTTATTTAAAGTGAGCTCCTGCTTTTAGATGCATGTCATCCTGATGGGCCTCTTCTTTTCTGTCCTGCAGTGAGACAGATCACATCACAGCCTGCCCTGGAGATGAGGGATTCTAGGGCAACAAAGGACCAAAATATGGGACTGAGATTATTGATGTATTTAGAAATCACTTTTTTTCCTGTTACAGTGAAGGTGAAATGGATAGGTCTCATAGGGAGGGGCCATCCTGAAATTAAAGCTTCCTTCTCCCCATACCTCTGTGCCTGGCTGCTGTAGACAGTGTTTTGATTGTTACTCCTGCAAAAAAAAAGTAGAAATAAAAATATGAAACACTTATTAAATCAATGTTTACATATGTTCTTTCAAGGAAACAATGCTGCATTATTTTCCTTACTTTTTTTTTATTATGCTGTGTTTTAGGTATTAACAAGTTCCTATTTACAACTCAGAGTCCCTAATTAATCACAATGACAAAAACAATCTTTCTGTGCAGGCAGGGCTTACCAACTGGGACTGCTCAAGTCTTTTTTATTACATCCAGCAGCTTGCAAACCCAAGCTAAGCTGAACTTTCCCTGCTGTTCCCAAATGCTTTGGGTTTTTGCATTATTTAAATACCTCAGCACTTCAGGAAGCAAGGATTCTGTCTGGGAAGGTGAGCCCTGAGATTGCAACTTCACACCAAAATGTGGGATTTTGATGCAGTACATCTGAGTCAAACTGGGCAGGAGAATATCAGTGTAAATGAACTTAGTGCTATTTAATTAAGTGAAGTATAGATTTAGGGCTGAGATCCTTAAATATCACTGCAACTTGCATTGCCAGTGGTCCTTGATTTAAAATAAAATAAAAGGCAACTTTTTCTCTTTTTCTTCTCCAGACCCAGAGTATAAATTTTGCAGGTTTCAAGTGGTTATGGAATTTTGTGCCCCATGGCTTTTCCAGTCTGTCAGTTCCCCTCAGATAGAAATCCAAGGGAAAAAGGGGGATTTTACCTTGATAGAGATGTTCACCTTCTGCCATGATACATTGTCCACATTCAATCCCAGAGAAGGTCACCAAGCACACAGAAAAATGAAATCAGGACTTTGGTAGCTTTAATTCAGAGCTTCTTCATGGAAAATATTCAATTACAAATAGGCATTTCTAATGCAAATTGATTTTGCCCTCAATTAATCACTAAGAACACAATTCTAGATTGCCATAAACCCAAAAAACTATATTTTAGTAGCATTATACTCTAAACTCTGTAGTCTAACATTATTTATAAGTTCTGCATAACTATTTTTGCAGTTCAGATTTCACATACCAGTTGTATGTAGAAGACTAATAGATAATTTACTCTGCAAATTCAGTTTTCTGGCATCTAAGAGACCGAAAATAAAGAAAACACAAAGATGCAAAGGGCTTGAAAATGAAAAAGATTCATTAAATTAAATCCAGACATTTGAAATCAGAAGCCTTCAGATACCATGCAGGCTTAGTTTCTCATTGTCCTTGTATAAAACAATTAAATTTTAAAAGTCTGTGTGTGTATTTCCAAGAACAGGCTAAGACAGAACTTCTCCTTCTTTGCAGCTGGATGTGTGTATTACTCTTTATCATAAGTCAAATTCTGTGATTGGTTCTAGGTTTTGACACAGATTTAAGAAAAGATAAATTTTGTGCTTGAATCAATAAATACATTTTCTGGGAAGCATTGCCTTATTTTAGTATATTCCTATCTTTTAGGTCTTCATGAAAGAATTATTCTTGATTTCTGGGTCATGAAAGAGAAATATCTCATCTGAGCACAGACACGATATCCTCATGAAAACAGAGCTGTGCCTAAACCAGCAAGTGTGACTACTCTCATGTCTAAATAAATTGAAATTTACCCATTTCCTTCCCGACTGTGGGGTGACTGGGAGGAGCCAGTTTGCAGTTGACTGTTTAAGACCTTCAAGATGTGTTAAAAGTCCCTGAGCTGCCTTGTCCTCTCATTTGTGCTGGTGGAAAGTCGGGATGGCTCTGTCAGAGGCAGTGGAACTCTGCAGATACAGTTATTAAGAACAAATGAAGTTTTAATATCTTTAAAAGACAGTAAAATGATAAGAACAAGGATTTGTATTTGTCTGGAAATCATGGTGGGTTCCAGTTCATTACACATATTTCAAGTGAATGGCAATCTTCCCTTTGGACAGCTCTTACGAAATTAAATTAATTTGAAACCTCTTGCCTGAAAATTGGAAAACCCAAAAAAACTGTTTTTCTGTCATATTTATGGGTGATTTACATATGTATTAAAAATATGTTTCATGTATATCATCTCATAAATGTCACTCCACCAAAGAATAGGGGATCACGGTTTTTTCAACCCTTTTGGAGACCTCATTACTTCTACAAAATCATTTCTCCCTAATTTATTCCATGAAGAGGTATTTAAAGCAATTGGCATGATTGAAAATGTAGGATAAAAGGAGCTGGCATAGCAATATTCAAAAGTCATATTTCACATTTACCTCTTGGGTGGCTCCCTGTGTTTGTCACTGAGCACAGCTCGGGAAGTGAAGCAAATCCATATCCCTTGCCCACCAAAACTGAAGAGGGATAACCAGCTGCCTTGCTTCAGTGGGAGAAATCGGGAATCTGGTGCAAAATGTGATGATGTGAAGGAAAAAAAGTACCATGGCAACCTACAGTAATTTAGAGATATGGAAGAAGCATATGGAGGGTGCGGATTCCATGCACTACAGCTCATAAATCCCAAATTACCCATAAATACCTAATTGTGTGTAATAGCAACCAAGGGGGCTCTTCTTAGGAGTTACAAAAAACAAAGTAATTATATTTTGGTTGCTAGTAGCTTAAAACAGTATGTTGTGTTCACCAACATTTATTTTAGAGTGGTATGTGTTATGCTATTTATCACATTTCCCTGGAGGACCCATTAATGCTGCTCACAGTAACAAAGTGCAAATAATGAACGTGGAAGTCACACAAGTTATTCCAAAGACAAATAGAATGCAGCCAGGCAGAGAGAGAGGATTTCCTGAATTTTGCTTGATAATCATAAGTTTAATGATCATAGCTACTCTTCTCAGATATAAACTTTCATTTATGTGATATATTTATGGCCTCTTTCTTATTGTCTTCTGATTCAGAAGGTGCTGACAAATTTAAGGGATAGGAAGGCAGTTTAGTCCTCAGAACACTGAGCTAATGAGCTGTTAAAGCATTTTCTGCCAGCTTTGGAGAGATGATTAAAAAGTAATTCAAGATGCAAGAAGCGATATAACAACTTGTTAATTTACCTAGAGGACTTGTTTCCTTTTCTCCACCAAATGTCAATTTTTATTGGCAGCTTAAGCACGGATCAAGGCAAGCACATGATAAATGAAAATAATTGCAAAAAGCAAATCTTAGAATCATAAAGTGGCTTGTGCTCGAAGAGACCTTGAAGCTCTTCCAGTGCCACCCCTGCCATGGCAGGGACACCTCCCACTGTCCCAGGGGCTCCCAGCCCCAGTGTCCAGCCTGGCCTTGGGCACTGCCAGGGATCCAGGGGCAGCCCCAGCTGCTCTGGGCACCCTGTGCCAGGGCTGTGGAGTGCTCCCATTCCAAAGAGGCAGAAATTTGATTTTACCCTCCTTGTGTTGCTAATAACTCCTCCCTTGACCCAAACCCTAAACTCCACCCCTGTGATACCCAATAAAAGCCCCACGACCCTGCCTTTACCCAATCTTTTGTCTTTGTCCCTCTCCTCATCCCCAGAGGTGACAAATGGGTTCTTGAGCTTTATAAAATGAAGCCTCATTTTGTTCCCATGCCCAGCACCAGCAGCTGCACTCTCTGGACATGATGGACTCTGTTGCAACGTGACTCTTTCCTGTAGCTCTGGCATTCACATTTTCTGGAAAAATCCCTTCACCCAGGATTTTTCTCCTGGGAATCTGAGAGGCCTCAGAGAAAATGAAAACAATTCTTATCTCATTTGCTTCTCCTGTGTTGTGCTCATGTGGAATGTGTTTGGAGATTGTTTACCCACAGGTGATTGTTCCATTGGATTCTGCTGGGAGTTGTTTTCACTCTTTGGCCAATCAGGGCCAAGCTGTGTCAGGACTCTGGAGAGAGTCAGGAGTTTCCATTATTGTCTTTTTAGCCTTCTGTAAGTATCCTTTCTGTATTCTTTAGTATAGTATAGTATAGTATAGTATAGTATTCTTTAATATAATATAGTATTATAAAGTAATAAATTAACCTTCTAATTTATTACTTTATTTATTACTAATTCCCATGGCCCAGTTGCAGCCCCAGCACTCGGCCTTGTCAGACCTCATCAGATTGCCAGAGAATTCCCACTTCTGCAGCTTGGCCAGGTCCCACTGCCCCCTCAGCTCCTTGTCATCTGTAAATAAAGTGAAGGAGTGGATATCAAGGTTAATTTGCATCTTTTAAATCCTTTATTATACAGATTGCACAGCTTTAGTCAATAATAACAGAGAAATGAATAATTACCTCAGTGTCCAGTATCAGCTAAGGTCTGATGCTTTTGTTCTATTCATGAATCAGCTGACTTGAGATGGAAATTTGAAATAATGGCACCTTTAATTCAGTAAATGGAATTCTCAAGACCCCAGTGCCCAGCCCTGCTGCTGAACACAGAGATCAGATGAAAACAGACGTGGGCTGGGGGAAGGTGAAAAGATTCCTGCAGCAGGAGATTTTGAAACTGAACTTCATTCTCTGCTGCATGTCAGTTTTTGAGAAATGATCCATTCTTCCTGTTTCTCTGTGGGCTTTTGGAATGCTGCTCCTATTTGTGATGTCTTCAGCCCTGGCTCCATTGTCTGTGAAATCTCTGTGTTCATGCACTGGAAGCAAAGTGCAAAACGCTGCAAACTTTTTCAAAGAATACTTTAGTACTTTTAAATCTAGTCATGTCCTTGTCTAATACATCTTAAAGCTTTAATTAAGAACATATAGCTAATGCCAGCTTTATTATAAACACAGGAAATCAAATTCTCATCATTAGTGTTAGGCTCTAAAAAAAGATCAAAAGGAAGCAGATGTAATGAAAGTCTCTCAAAATCAGAAAACATTGTCTTAATCTGTTTTACTGGGTAAGACACAGGTTCTCATCACAGCAGATTAGAAAAAAATTGTATGAAACTACTCAGCTGGACTTTGACAGGGTTGTTTTCAGATGTAGGGTTTGCAGATCTCTCTCATTTGCAAGATGAGTGCATCATTATTAGCATTATTAATTGGCCTTATTATGTGTAATACTGAAGTTATGTCCAGAGGTGTCAATTGTGAGTTTCCCCAGCCTGTTGTTACCATGATCCATGCTGGAAATCCTCACCCTGTGTTTTTGTCTGCTTCAGCCTGATGCCTAATAACTTCTAGCATTTGTTTGTGAATGATTACTTCTTGTCTCTCTGTGGAGTTTTTATGTGCTGAAGTGTTCCTCACTTCCAGTCTCTGCTATACCTATGGTAAAAGAATATTACAGTAATTATTTTGAATATTATTTGTTTCTCATTTTTGTTATATTACTCTTCCCACTGCTATTTTGTTCTTCTTCATTATATTTTCAGGATTAATTAAACTGAACCTAGAGACTTGCTCAATGATCTTTTTTTCAGGTTAAAGTCCATACTCACCTCATAAGAAAATGAATATACATGCATGTGTGCTGTATCTGAGACTGAAAGGATAATTGCTTCCACTTGCCTGACCTCTGGATAAAATTATTTGCAGAGTTACAGGCAGTTCCTGTGAATGCTGAGAAGAGATTAGAGGTATGGCTTTCATTTGGAAGCTATTCAGGTTGTTTATGGGGAAGCTTGTTCCAATCTATTTTGCAGAAGATTTGTCTTTTCAAAATGTCAGATTCAAGAACTTCCTCAGCCTTTGGGCAGACTGCAAACACTTTGTGGAGTCTCTAAAACTCAGAGAACAGATGAAGATGCACATATCAACTTTAAATTCAGTTTCCACACCTTGTTTTATTTTAAAGACACTTTGACTTTTGTTGAGACATGCTTTGTTTCAACTACTGTATAACCATAATGAACAGCTCCTGTCTGCTCACATCTCTGTTCCCTTTGTTGCTCTTTTTTCTTCTTGTGCCCTTGGGTGGCTTTCCCCACGTGGCCAGATTCATATCAACACTTGTGATTGAAGCCTGTTCTCTGCTTTGCAGTCCAATGCTCCTTTTGGCTTGGAGTTAAATGACTGGGATTTGAAATCAATCAGGCTCCTGCTCAGAAGCTGTTCAGCACTGGTTAGGTCATGTTCCTTGGGCATAATGAGGCACTGAACAAGTTAAGGTTAAATGGATTTTTAAATCAATAAATACAAACCAAGAGCCAACACGATGTCACAATTTTTCCTTCTACCCCTTTCTTTTTAGAACAAATATTGATGAGAAGCATTTCAATAACAACCTTTCCCATGGAGAAATTCTTCATGATGTCCAACCTGAACTTCCCCTGGCATCGCCTGAGCCTGTTTCCTTTTGTCCTGCCTCTTGTTCCCTGGGAAGAGCCCAGATTCCACCTGCCTTGACTTTTTAAATTCTTTTTTTTTGAACTTCAGATTTGTTTGGAAACAATCCTTGGCTGAAGCACAGCATCAGCACAAAGTGAATTTGGCGACCATGAAATAATTAAAAGTAAAATAATGTAGGCTAAGGCATTTTACTTAGAGAAGTAAAATAATTCCCAAGATTACTGCACTTAACTTTAATTTCTTATACTCAGTGTAGACAGTTCCAACTGTGCTGATTTGCTACCAACAATGTTTTTGCCATTTCAGCATCTGGAAGCCTTGCTGTTAAATAATCAATATATATTATTAAAAATGGAGAAACATTTACTAAATTTTCCTAGGAGATTTTCCTGACATACATTTGACATCCCTTTGTTAATGAAAACTCTCGGGACTGTTTTCAAAAGTTTTCAATGTATTTGCAGAAGGAAGAGGGCAGGAGAAGAGGCATTTCTAGTTCCAAACTTCTCAAAATTAACCAGATAGAATCAATAGTGCTTAGCAAGAAAAAATGTTGAATTTAGCATAAGATATTATGATATTACTTCTTTTAATGTTCTTCAACTTTTTTTTTGTGTTCAAAGGAACTGCAGACTGCTCCAACACCAATGGAAGTTCATGGGGGAAATCCCATTTCCTGTTTTGAACAACTGTAAGTTGCATAAGTAATGATTTTTTTTGTTACAAAATACACTGAGTGCGTCTGAGTTTTTCCTCTGTCCTTTGTTGTAGATTAATAAACTCTTCCAACCTTTCTAGACGCAATCTGATATTTCATAGGCTGGTATTAAGAGACTTGTCATTCCTTCAAATTTCACAATCCAAGCAAAACATTCAATCTTTTCATCTTTTTCCATGAATAAAAATATTTTGTTTATTAACAAGAAGAAGGATCATATTCTAGACATCTCTTATCCTGGGCAGATTGGTGACTTCTTAGTGTCATGTGAATACTAATCTTAGCTTTTGCAGTGCCCTTGTATTCATCCAAGGAGATAGTTCTTTATTTTTGAAAGCAAAGAGGAAGAATTCAAATAACAACAGGTTTAGTTGGGTATTTGGTGGCCAGTGGAGGTGAGTTTTCTTCAGAATTAAGCTTCTGATTAGAGGAGTCTGGCTGGCAAAGCTGATCATTCAGGAGAGTGCAAAATCTCATTTTGAATTGTAAAGCTCTAACAAATGCTCCTCATGGAAGAGGAACACAATTACTCAAGAGGCATTTTGCAGGTTTTTTCAGACACTTCAGTACAGGAACATTTGCTGCCTCCCTCCCAAGTCACAGGCATACAACACTGGGATTAATCATTCTCAGGCTAAATCCTGTCCTCACAATCTCCTCTTTTAAAACTGTGCTTACAGAGCAATCCCAGCTGAATTCACCACAAGCAGGAAAATTTCCTTTGGGAGCTCCTGCTAATTCGAGTGACTCAAAATAGCTCATTCAAAACAATTGTATTGTTTATTCACCCACAAGAACACAGGAAGGCCCATTCCTCTGAGAGCTACAGAAACTTTCCCAGTTTTCTGAAAGTTTAAGAAGCTCAAGCTTGACCCAAATACCTTGAGTTCAGGAGACACAGCAGCTCTCTCTATCCATAAATTTTGCTGGAATATGGCCATGCATCCACTCATCCCTTCCCATTTTGGGGGTGTTTTGCCCAAGAGACTGATATCCCTGAGAGATGAACCACAATCAATTTCTGCCAAACTGCCCAAAAAATAGCATAATTTAGTTTAAGAAAGTGAACAGTGGTTGGAAAAAAAGTTGTCAGTTTTAGTTTCTTATCAGGGTATTTGTTAGCAGCTTAAATTTAAATTTAGGAGTGAAAAAAACATCTTAGACACATGATTTAATCTACTGTGATTACTGAAACGATGTTTATTTTAGTGAAGGGAAGGCAGAGGCTTATGTCAGGATAGTTCTCAAATATTTTAATTAGAAACTGCTGAAACACTTCTAGGCATTTTTACTGCACTTTTGTGTAATAAAAGGGCTCAGATAAAAGCAAATATTGTGGTTTGCTCTTGTCTCAGAGTTCATAAACTTTAGGACACGTGGATATGTGCTGGTTTGTGCTGCCTTGGGAAGTCAGGGCCCCTCCTCCCTGGCAATTCCAGTTTTTCCAGGGTTAGAGTCACCCTGACAGCTGTGTCATGTCATCAATCCCTCTACTGCTGCCACGTGGGGAGTTTGTGTCATCCTTCATACACATCCTTTGGCTCCACTATTACACTTAATTGTTTTATTTGATTTGATTTTGCAACCCTAAAGCATTAAAGGTGCCAAATTTCAAAACATGACCAACACTACTAAGTGTAAACTCTTTAAAAATGTTGTTTCTTGTAGAGAGCTTCCTTTTGATGTTAAATCTTGTACCACCCACCAGCCTTTCTTTCTCATTTTGGGTAAGATCAACATTATTTAAAAGGCAGTTCTTTTAAAGTTTGTAAGTGAAGAATAATTTCATTATTCTGTTTTATACTTTCTAAAATAAAAAAACAAGGTGCTTATCTTCTCTTCTGTCTTCCACACACAAGTCTGGTGCTAAACATAGACAGGAAAATGAGATTTCAAAGATGTTGTATCTGGACTTACTCTATGAAAAAAATATATTTTCTCTTTTAAGTGGTGGATTTGTTTAAGTTAACTTGATAAAAGCTGGAATTGGTGACAAGATGATTTAATACAACCCTTGCTAACAAGTTGCAGACATTACCAGTATGTCAAAACAGCACTGCCAGAGGCATCATGCTGGACTGGTAACTCCAGTGCACTGAAACAGCTTCCTGGCAGCTCTTTTATTCCTGAGTGCTGCTGATTAAAGGCAGCTTCAGTTACTGTTTTCTTTCCTTCCAGACATTTTCATTCACATACACTATTATTTTTGCTCACAAATAGAGAGGTAAAGATTTTAAAATGAATAAAAATAAAAATGTAGAAGCTTTAATAAAAATGAGACTGTAAATGTATGTCTTGACTGGATGTGAACTGGAATTCTAGAATTCTTTTTTCTTCTACATTTAGGCTGCTGTGTCTCTGTGGTGATGCACAGCTCAGGTGCACTGGGCACCTCAGGAATTTTTGGATGTTTGCCCTTTGTCCACCTCCTTCAGGAGATCTGTCTATGAAAGAGCTTAGAACTGCTATGGGAATGAAGATTCCTGTCATTTCAATAGATATAAAGTGACATTTGCTGAGAGATATTTATGTAAATATTTTTTTATGAATAATGTTGGACTTGAATTTTATTCCTTTGGTTTTAGGGACACATGGAACTAGACCACAAATGCTATGCAAAACCTTCAATTTTGATCTGAAATAAAAGTGCCATTAAATTTTAAACTGTAGTTTATCCTTTCCCATTTCTGTTCAGGGTGTTGATAATGTTCAAAGATTTCTCCTGTAAGCAAAGAATTTGCAATTAAAACTTATACCTATCCTATCATGAAGAATGCTTTCTGAAACAGTTGCAAGTTTTAGATTAGGTTTTCAAATTATAACAGATTTCACATCAAAGGTGTGATGCTGAATTTTACTCAGAAAATGTGCTATTTCGATTACTTATTTTTAATTGGGTTTTTTATTGTTTTACATATCTTTTGTATAGGCAAATGTGAGGGAGAGATTTGTGTAAAATGAGATGGGAATTTGTGTCTGCTGGAGCTGGAAGCTCAAAACCTGAAGCCCTGAGGTTCCTGACAGGAGGATTTGTTCGCACTGTTCTCATCCCTGGAAGGACATGGAGTGGTGAGTAGTGGATTTTGGGAGTGTGTCTGTGTGCTTGTGCACACAGCTGCTGCTCATGATGCTCCAGCCTGTGCTCCTGCTGAGCTGGAGCAGTGGGAAATGTATATATTGGGTTGTTTGAAAGTGTTTAACTCACCAGAGCTGCTTCCCAAACCTGAGCACAGCTGCTGTTGAGCTGTTTGTGCTTGGTGTGGTGCAGCTCCCTGAGCACAGGTACCCGGTGCTGCTTTGGAAGCCCCAGTGTGACCAGGACATCCAGAGTGGGCACGGGGGGTGAACCATCAGCTGGGTGTTTATGCACCAAAGTGTCTCTGGATATCCACTTTAGTAATCTGAATTAATTCTCAAAACTCATTCAGAACTAACTCAGGAATGTGCACTAGACAGGACTGTAAAATTTAACTCTTTATGAGCTGTGGCCACTGCTGGGCCTGTCATGGCCACCAGAGCCCTGCAGGGGCTGGAGCGTGTCCAGGGCAGGGAACGGAGCTGGGCAAGGGGCTGCAGCCCCAGCAGGGGCTGAGGGAGCTGGGAAGGGGCTCAGCCTGGAGAAAAGGAGGCTCAGGGGGGCCCTTGTGGCTCTGCACAAGTCCCTGCCAGGCGGGGACAGCCGGGGGGTCGGGCTCTGCTCCCAGGAACAGGGACAGGAGCAGAGGGAACTGTCACTGACATATTTCATGAAAAATCCTTTTCCAGGATCTTTTTCTCCTGAGAAGCTGAGAGGCCTCAGAAATGGAATGTCAGCAATAACTATCTGATGGCTGTGGAATGCAAAAGGAGAGCTCTCTGTCCTGCCGTCTGTCTGTCCGCAGACAACACAGTCCTGGAGGAGGAATGCGGGGGAGTACGTGCAATATGTCTGAGCAAAGAAAAAAAAAAGAACTGTGCGATTCTTCTCTCCCCCCTCTCACTCTCTGCAACAAGTCTTAAAGGTGCAAAACTTATTATTATTCAGCATAAACCAATGAGACGATTTGGGGATAAAAGCATCATATAGTCAACCCAGGACAAGGTGGCACTCAGGGCTCTGGGCTGGGGACAAGGTGGGCATCGGGCACAGCTGGGACTCCGTGGGCTCAGGGAGCTTTCCCAACTTCAGTGATTTTGTGACTCTGTTACCTCAGTGGAGTGAATGCAAAAAGTAAAAGTTGAAATCCCTGAGGAAATGAAGTTACAGAGGAAACACTGCAGCAAACACAGGGCAACTTGTGTTTTGTGCAGGTGGGCAGGCCTTGGTGTTTAAATTGTAGGGACACTGGTAATATCTGATACCCGGCTCCAGATGTTGCATCAGTAGACACAGATTTAAAGATAACTCTTGATATTGTCAAAGGGCCTAATCATCTTCATTTTCCATTCTCTTTACTATTTATGTCAAATGTTCCATTTTAACACTGCACTACACATTTGCGTCCTAAAGTTTAATATGTGGAATCACACAGCCAAATGCAACAGATGTGTCCATTCTGTGGTGTACTAAAAACACAAAAATAAATGAAATGGGCTCTTTACTTGTACTCTTGAATTATCCATTTGAGCATTTTAACTGGCAGACTCCTTGTAATCCCCTGACGGCACCTGGAGGGGAGCTGGTAGATCACCAAAGGGATGGTGGGAGGATGTGACACATGACACTGGGGCAGGATCTGAACTCAGACAAATGAAATCTGTCAGCCAGCTCCTCAAAGCCTGCCACAGTTCTTATCAGTGCTTGGTTGAGCTGGCTTGATACACAGACTTATTGTATTATTTGGCTGGTTTGATTTTCCTTTTTGTGACAACCTTACCCTGGAGACCATCCATCTCTTTGCACTGTTGGAGAATGACTCAAACTGAATGATATTTCAATATAATTTATAGTCCTACACTGTAAACAGAAGCGATGGTTGCTTCTAACCACTGTGAAGAATTCCAATAGGCACATTGGACTTTTGTTTTCTTGGAGGGTTGGAAATACTTTGGAAATACTTTGGGAAATTTTTCATAGCCTAGTAGTAAGTTTTATAGCAGAAGAGCTATGAAATACCCCACAGAGGACAGGAATTTTTTCCATATATGCCCTGGCTGTTCATGGTGTGTGTGAACAACTACAGCTGCAACAAATTATTTGCCAAAAATTCAAATGGTAGCTATTATCAGCTTTCAGCTTAAAACCACAGCTATGATCAGACATCCTGAGGGGAACATCCCCCAACCTGTGCCCATTCACTGCCAAGCAGGTTCAGTTTTCACTCCTCCCCATGAGCAACATCCTATTTTTGCTCTCATTTCCTTTGGGTCCCAGCAATAGAAATAATGGTCTTTCAAATAACAAATTTGATTGATCAACCCTTTTTAACTGCATAGCATAAATAAAAGGTTTAGTGTTTATACAAGCTGTGGCTGCCCCTGGATCCCTGTCAGTTGTCCAAGGGCAGATTGGACAGGGCTTGGAGCAGCCTGGGACAGTGGAAGGTGTCCCTGCCTGTGGCAGGGGATGGAACAAGATGTGCATTAAGGTCCCCTCCAAGTCAAACCAATCTATGAGGCTTGGATTCTGTGCAATAATTAAAAATAAATTTTAGCATGCAGAGTTTTCTTTTACCATAATTGTTCAAGTTTCAAAATATTTTTGAAATATACCACAGAAATATTTTTTAATGAAGCAGCTTGCACTTCAATGTTTTATTTTTCATTTTAATAATGTAGTTACATATGTAAAGTACAAAGAGAGGCAGTGTACAAAGGCTGTAACTGAAATAGAAATGTACAATGTAACACAATAATAATCCTATTAAGTAATTCTATTTGCTGATGCAATACAAGGCAAGTCAAAAATGCACAATACAAGGCAAGTCAAAAATGCACAGTCTTTTTTGTACACCTGTCAAATGGCTCTATAATAATTCAAGTGCTGACAACAGGCATTGTTCTCTGACTGGCAAACAAAACAACTATTTCAGTGTTTGATCCGATTTTTTTGATTGTGACTATGTTAAATGAAATAACTGCATCAAACATTTACAAAAAACAAGGGAAAAAGGTTTTTTCTATTCTATATTCAAATGAGCTAACAAGTGCTGGCACATTTGCAGGTGCCAACAGCTAATCAACAAACACTAGAAATAACTCAAATCATCTCCTTGCCTAAATTTGGGAGTTTTTGTGACCAAAATGCTGCCCCAGCCTAGACCAGCACAGGAGGGACCTGGAGCTGCTCAGAGAGCCCAGAGGAGGCTCCAGGAGGAGCAGAGGGATGGAGCAGCTCTGCTGGGAGGAAAGGCTGGCACAGCTGGCATTGTTCACCTGCACAGGAGAAGCTTTGGCTGAGCTCAGGGTGGCCTTGCAGGGCCTGAAGGAGCTGCAGGAAAGATGGAGAGAGACAATTGCCAAGGGCTGGAGGGACAGGAGCCAGGGAATGGCTCCCAGTGCCAGAGGGCAGGGCTGGGTGGGATCTTGGTGTGAGAGATGAGTAATGTGATGATTGACTCTCACAATTAACAGACAAATAGCATGTTTACAGGTTAAGAAAAGTTTTATAGGTTTATAGTTCTGTTGTACCCCCTTGTGTGGCTATCAAGGGACATCTGGCAGGGCTGGCTTGTC
>NW_005054519.1:955561-966237 GCF_000277835.1 Geospiza fortis
GGGGGCTGCCCCTGATCCCTGGCAGTGCCCAAGGCCAGACTGGACACTGGGGACAGTGGGAGGTGTCCCTACCATGGCAGGGGTGGGATGGAATGATCCTTCCAACCCAAGCTGTCCTCTGATCCCATGGAAGGTGAGAGGTGAATGCATTCCCTAATGTCAGTTTGCTTGATCCTGGTTTAATGAACACAAGCACCCCCAAAACAATTTATTTCCTCAAAGTGCCCATTCCCAGCTCTTTGCCCACGGCCTGTTCTCATATGTTAAGCACCCAGATGTCATTTAGCTCAAACTGTAATTAGAGAAGAAGAATTAACTATGTTCCTAAATGTCTGAATTCCCAGATTTGAAAGAGTAAAATGCTGCTAAGAAAGATTTCTGAGGCTTTTCCTGGTCATGGAATGCTACAAGGTGGTATTCCAGCATCACTCTCAGTAGGCTGTGAGGTGATGTCAGGTTTTGAAAAGTAAACTCACTGAGGCTCCCAAATGAGACAGATCTCTTGATTATTTGACATTTATATGTGTTTGGATGGCAAAGCTCAGCTGTTAGTAACTGATACCTGTTCTTGCATTTGCCTGGTCAGTGTAAATCTTCTTTACAGCTTTCCTATGAGAGCTTTTGTAGTTTTATTCTGGATTTTTTTCTCTGAATTCAGTCAGTGCCAGCTACATGCAGACTTCAGCAAAACTGTGTTCAGAGAAAAAATAATTAATTAGTAAAGCAGAGACAAATTCAGCCAGGCTGACAATTCCCTAATGATGATGATTTAGACTCAATCTCCTCTCTAACTCTGCCTTAGACTAACTTTTGGGCCAACAGTAAAATACAACCAGAATTTCATCCACCCACAATTTAAGAATTTTACCTCTTTGTTTTCCTTTGCTTTTGAAAGAGATCCCTGAAACAAATTGGGGTCATTTCAAGTTGCAAAGCAAAATCTATTAAACTTCTGAAGTTCTAGAACTGATGGAGAAAAAGTGGCAAGTTTTAGTTTTAATTTGATCTGCGTAGTTTTTGTTCATTTTTACTACCTGGTTCAGTACCTGAATCAGAAAATAAATCATTCACAGAGCTCTAATGATGCTCTCCTTCAGAACTAAGATTAGGCCATACTGATCCCTGAAGAGATATTAACAACTGCACTGCCCAGGAGTGGGAGTAAGCTTCTCAAAATTGGGTATTGTTAGAGAAAATAATATGTTAAAATTATAATAAATAAATAAAATTAAAATAACAAAATTATAATAAATAAAAAATAATGTGTTGAAATAATATGTTAAAATATGTTAAAGTAGCCAGTCTCCTGGCTACTTTATCTGGAGAAGAATACCTGTATAAAAATTAAAAGTAATTGTATTGCTTCTCAGCCAGAACTTATCAAAGTGTGTATTTTGTCTTTTCCATAAAAATCCATGTATCATAAAACATCTCTTCTCAGGAAATCTTTGCATCTTGTCTGGGAGTGCTGGTGCATTCTTGCATAAGCATTCCATACTTGTGAATAAGCAGCAGCTTCTATAGCCCAGAGTGGCACCACAGCAGTATGTGTGCAGCATCCAGCAAATAAATCCAATTTTCTGTCAGGTTTGGGAACCTTTTTGTGCACTGTTTTATTGCTGTCATGGCTTTACTTGTGAAACAAGTCTGAAACAGTTAAATCATTTTACATGTATGGAAGAGTATCCTGTGAAGAGATGCTTTATACCGCAGGTTGTAGGGAGGGCATTGAGCATGGCAGGAATATTTGAGACAAGGACAGGACATGGCCCTGGACATCCCTGGAAGTCTCCAAGGCCAGGTTGGACAGGGTTTGGAGCAACCTGGGATAATGTGAATGGGGGTGGGATGGGATGAGCTTTAGGTGCATTTCAACCCAAACCAGTCTGGGATTCTCTGATTCTTGCAGAGCTTTACTGGTTCCAGTTCTGAAGACTGGCACAGGTTATTTTGGACATCAGAGCTCCAGATAAAGTTGATTTGATAAGCAACCACAGACTTTCCTTCCTCCTCAACCTATCATAATTTTTTCTCTGTCCTCTGACACCACCAGGTAGTTCTGCCCTCTTTCTTTCTCATCAGATTTTAAATTTTCGAGGCAGAGATCCTTCCTTTCTAGAGCTCTTCTGTTTCCTCCCATTCCTCCCCAAAACTGAGAACACAGTCAGAACATAAAAAATAAAACAAAAAAAAAGTAAAAAACCTCACCCTGTAAGAAAGAATGCAGCAGCAAATATTCCCTTTTCAAATAGAATCATTACCATAGCACAGCTATCCTTCAGCTCCCAGCAGCTGCAAATGGAACAGGGAGATGTTAGTGTTCACTTCCACTGATCTCATTATACAAACCACTAAGAGGAGCAAGGGAATACATTTGGAGAGCTTTCATGTGGTTAAAGCAACAGGGGAAATTCAGCCTTTGATATCCCCTTGTTCAGTATATCTGCCTCACTTTGTGCCTGCCCCTCAAAAGCAAGGCTGAAAAAATATTAGAGGCTTGTTGAAAGGGATTGGAAAAATGAGAAAAGGCTCTAATTAAAAGGACAAAAATACACTTGGAAAGTGTTTCTCAGTGTTTTTAAGTTCAAAACCGGACCACCTATCCAAATCTCCTCATTAAAAGTCAGATTCAATTTTCATGCTGAGAGCTTGATACCAGGTTTCTACCCAGCTAGACAAATACTTAGTGCTTTGATTTCTACATTACCAAGGTGACTAACAGGCACTGATTGATACCTGTGTTTGTGACCTGATGATCTAGGTAGGGAAAAGTCAGCATCCACCTTTGCTAATTTGGTAGTGAAAGCTCAGAGGTCAGGAGATTTGTCCACAACTGCCTGGAATGCAAAGCACAGTCCCTGGCTCTGGAATGCCATGTCACCCAATGGAAATATAAGAACCTTTCTTTCATTTTTTCTTTTTCTTTTCTCTTTTCTCTTTTTTCTTTTCTTTTTCTCTCTCCTCTCCTCTCCTCTCCTCTTTTTTCTGTTCATTTCATTCAATTTCATTTTTCTTTTATTTTTCATTTTCATTTTAACCCTGTCATCTCTGTGCCTTGCTGACTCACTTTTCTATTGGCAGCACCAGAACTGTGGAAAATCTAGGCTGGAAAGTTTTCCTTGAGTAGCTGTGGCAAGACTTGAGGGCAAGAAAGAAGTATAAAAATCGTGTAAAAATAAATACATTACAATCCAGCTAAATAGGTGTCAAACCACCCCAGTAACACTCTATAATTCATTGCCTTCAGAGTGTGGACTGTATAGGGCAGGCTGCATATGAAACGTGGCCCTTTGCATTCCAGGCTGCTGCAGAAATGCATTTCTTTTTGGTTTTCCCTGTCCTCCTTAGAAACTGGAGTTTGTGAAGTCCCTGCACAACTGGTTCCTGCTCTCCAGAGAATTCAGCTGCACAGCACTTCCTTGTGCAGCATTCCCAGCCTGGGGGAATGTTCTGGAATGTGACAGAACAAGGAGATGTGTGTGAGGCCACTGTGATGGGAACTCCAAGGCAGCAGCATAAATAGCTGTGTGCTTCCCTTTAGAGTTTAATTAGTCATTGCACTTGAATTATTCACATGGAAAAGATGCACTGGGTAGCTTTTAATCTAATTAGGCTATTAGCTAATAGTGGCCATGTCTAAATAGAAGGTGAAGATGTATTTCAGTCAATCAGGGTACCAGTCTGGGAGGTAATGCACAAAGCTGGGTTCTTCCCACACCCATTGAAACAGGGTAATCTTAAACCCAAAGAAACAAACCTGGAGGTTAAGCTACACTTTGTGGAATTTAGATATACCTTGCAAAATTGAGTGAAAGTAATGACAGAAAGAGAAATTTGTCTCTTAATATAAGAATTAAATATATATATATGGAAAATATATAGACAGAATACATACTAAAATTTATTTATTTATTTATTTATTCACGGCCAGAAAACATATCCTGTAAATAGTGTAATTGTCAGCTCTCACAGGACAAAAGCAATGCCTGCCTAAAAATAATACCCCTGCTTGAAAATTTTGTAAGAACTAGAATAATGGGGCTATGTTGTAATTTTACTAAAATTTGGGTCTTGATGCAAAGATTTATTTTACAGAGTAAAAGAATTTAAGCAGGACTTAATATTACTGTTTTGTATCAGTGATAGTAACACTGGGACTTCAGTCTGCATTACTACAATGATTAATTAAAGTCCTTGTTCAGGATGAGTGAACATCATTATTGTTTTTAAATGGGAAAGGCAGATAAGCATTAGTGATTACTCCTCAATTCCCAGTCTCTCTTGTTAAGGACTAAAGAATACTAAAGGAGGTTGTATAGTTTTCATGAAGCTATAAGCAGAGCCAAGAATAATAATATTACTATGCAACACCTACAAAGGTAAAGAGTAAGAGCTGGATGAGCTTAAATATTAAAGCTACAAAAATTCTGCACTGCTGTAAGTGAAAACATTACTGTTATTTTCAGTAATAAGGTAAAGGAAATGTGGGCTATAGCTTTCTTTTAAACAACTTTTGGTAATTGCAGGATTTTTAGAATGCATCCCTGGATGCAGCATACTTAAACCATGTAAATAAACTACATTGCCTTAAAAAACCATAGAGAGGAATCCTGTAGTCTTGGATATTTTCAGTATATCAGTAAGAATACTGAAATACAAACCTGGCTGCCAATTAACTGGCCATAGAATTTACACATGTTGGTTTGTCTTGGTTTGGAAAGACAGGAGTCTGCTAAGGAAGGCAGGAGCCTCCCCTGAAATTGAGAATGTAAACCCTCCCCACCCCTCCGAATTGCTACAATTTTAAATTAAGGGGCTCTCAGGCAAAGATATGGGAGCAGGCAATAACAGTTCTTTAATAGGGAAGAAATAAAAAGAATAAAATAAACAATACAGTCCACTGGAACAACACTGACAGAGTCAGAACCCAACCTGACACCCTGTTGGTCAGGGTGTTGGTGGCAGTCCGACTGAAAATGTGGCTGCAGTCCTCTGAAGTATCAGGTGTGGTTCTGTTGGAGCAAGGGGGTTCTGTAGAGAAGGATGTAGTCTTCCTCTGAAGATCCAGGAGGAAAAGGTAGCTGCTGTTCCTCTGGGGAATCTCGTGGAGAAAATAAACTGAAACTGCAATTTCAGAATCTTGGAGTATATGGGGTAGCAGTGCTTGGCTCCTCCCTCTGGGCGGAGCATCTCACAATGGGATGTTATAGTTCTTATCAGTCATGCACCGATATTCAATAGTCTGTTATCAGTGGAGGTCCCCTCCCGAGGAAGGTGTGAATGTGATCATTCAAAGAGAGAGATAAGGCAAACTGCTCACTTGACAAGGTAATCAGCCATACAGATGGTAATGGAAAACATCTTGCATGCAATCTTCAACATGGTTAAAATAAAAATCACTGAGAAATGCTTCTGTTGACTTGGCTGAAATCAGGAATTAAAGCCATAAAAAGTGGAAGCCATTTACAGTCAGGCTTCCACAAGCAAAATAATTTTTAGGATGGATTTCTAGGGAGATATGAAACTCCAAAACTTTTGTTTAGTTTCATCTTGCATGTCCAAGTGGTTGGCTTTGGTTTCCAGGTAGGAGAACAGAAAATAGATTTCTTTGCACAGTCAAGCAGCTGCAAATTGTGCTGGACTTCCAGCACAGCAAGAAATGTGCACACAAAACCTTTCAATGCCATGATGCCCGTAATGAAGTTGAAAACTGGGAATTACTGAGCACCTACTAAATTGCAGGGAATAGAAATGAATGTTAGGGGATAGGACTGAAATCAGTCAAACAAGATAGATTTAAAAGTTAAAGAAATTTGAGAGCTGGGAAAATGTACGTTCTTTGTTGCGAAAGGCTTCATAGTTTCTTTTTTCACTGAAAAGGTGCTCAGGCCTTGGCAGGGGCTGCCCAGGGGGCTCTGGAGTGCCCATGCCTGGAGGTGTCCCAGGAAGGGCTGGAGGTGGCACTCAGGGCTCTGGGCTGGGGACAAGGTGGGCATCGGGCACAGCTGGGACTCCATGGGCTGGGAGGGATTTTCCAACCTCAATGGTTCTGCACAAATCTGTTGGGATTTGCTCAGAACACATGGACTCACACCTGCTTTACTGAAACAGGAATTTATCACCTTCTTTCACTGAAGAAATAAGGAATAGGCAAAAGTCTGAGCTTAATAAGAGCGTCACACAGCTTAAATGTGGTCAGAAAGTAGGAATTATGTCAATTATCTGTGTTCTTCTCTGGCAGTTCCTTGACAGCAGGTCTCAGAATCTCCTAGTTCTGGCTCTCAGCCTCCATCAGCGCTCTAACTCCACAATGTAATTAATTGTATTAAGTGATAGTGTCCTGCTGCATCCACTCACCTGAGCCTTACATTGGGCTTTTCCCCTGCAAAGTCATGATTTCTTCCTGGCACCAAAGTTCTAAACAGGACAGATATGTAGTGGTGTGGTTGTGTGTAACAGCTGTGGAGGGAGCAACTCCCAAGCGCCCCTGTGCCAGAAGGAATCCAACAAGTGAAGGAGGGAAGGGAAGTGCTGGGAAGTGAAGGGAAGGGAAAGGTGGCATTCACATCCTCTGAAAAAAATCCTTCACCCAGGGTTTTTCTCCTGGGAAGCTGAGAAGTGTCAGAGAAAAAGGAAAACAATTCTTATCTCATTTGCTTCTCCTGTGTTGTGCTCATGTGCAATGTGTTTGGAGATTGTTTACCCACAGGTGATTGTTCCATTGGATTCTGCTGTGAGTTGTTTTCACTCTTTGGCCAATCAGGGCCAAGCTGTGTCAGGACTCTGGAAAGAGTCACGAGTTTTCATTATTATCTTTTTAGCATTCAGTAAGTATCCTTTCTGTATTCTTTAGCATAGTATGGTATTCTTTAATATAATATAGTATAATAAAGTAATAAATTAGCCTTCTGAGAACATGGAGTCAGATTCATCATTCCTTCCTTCATCTGGGAACCTGCATTTGCAATGGGAAGGGAAGGGAAGGGAAGGGAAGGGAAGGGAAGGGAAGGGATGTGCATCCTTGTAGTGTAACAAGAGCAGAGCTCTCCTTTCTCTGCTGTCCTCTGTGGAGAGCCTCCAGACAAATCACAAAAGCACAGGAGGTCAGAGCTATTTCTAATTTATTACAGTGTTAATTTAGAGCCATCAATAACTCAGAGAAAAGCTTCCTGAATGAATCCATTTAAAGCACACATGGTCTGAAAAGATGAAATTCCTGTTAAGGGAAATGCAGCAATAACAAAAGCTCTCAAATCATCTTTTAAACAAGTATTTTGAGGAGACTTTTGGGGCACATGCTGCAAAGAAGAGCAAATAATCTTTGTGGCTCACACTGTTACCTGTCTTTCAGAAAAATATGAAGTGAAGCTGAGCTGAAGATACATCACAACAATCTCAGTGACCAAGAATTCAAATTTCAAAGGAGATGCAAGCAAACAAAAATATCATCAAAAGACATAAGTTCACAAATAAGAAGAAAATAGGTAAGTGATACAGATAATGTGTTCTCTGCTGAAGAACAGATTTCAGATCACATGAAATGAAGGAAAGATGGAAGATTCTTGTGGTAAAATGATTCTTCCAATAGGACATAAAATATCATTAAATCAGGGCAATTAATTATTGATCCAAAAAAACATTTTTCAAAAAATCCTTTACTGTTCAGGACCCCACTTGGGTACCCAAAACTTATATAACTGCAATGAAACCATGATGCTGCCATTTTTGCATTGTCCTTCCTTTAAATGGAAAATATTTACTTCCTTCAGCAACATTGAAGATCTGGAAAATAGAGAATATGGAAAAACTCCAGAAATTTATCACCACAGATGTGAAATCCTTCAGATCTTTGGTATGATATAGGGAAGGATTATTCAGTAGCTAAGGGTAATCTCACACTTGTGTTGGCTCCAAGTTAAGCAGCAGAGGCAGTTGCCATCCAGTTCTTTTGTTTAATCTTTATGAAAATAGAGCTGAAGTGGAAATTGATGCAGAGAGCTGGATTAGGGGAAAGGTCAAGGTCTGTTTTCTGGCTGGTTTTTGTGATGGTGTGTCTCACTACTGACCTGGCAGAAATAATATAATTTTGACCCTTCCTCCAAGTTTCCTGGGGACCCCAATAAATTTTATGAGTTTTATTTCTGGTCTATGTGGTTGCCTTAGAAGGGGAAAGTTTTATGTGTGTTTCTGTGTGATGGTACTCAAACATCAACCCTTAAAGGCTTGCAGGTTATGTTTTACTCCTAGTTTGGAAGATCCACATTTAGATTCTACACCTGCTCTCTCAGAATTTCAGACAGTCACGGAATCCCGGAATGGGTTGGGTTGAAAAGGACCTTAAAGCTCATCCAGTGCCACCCCTGCCATGGCAGGGACACCTCCCACTGTCCCAGGTGCTCCCAGCCCCAGTGTCCAGCCTGGCCTTGGGCACTGCCAGGGATCCAGGGACAGCCCCAGCTGCTCTGGGCACCCTGTGCCAGGGCCTGCCCACCCTGCCAGGGAACAATTCCTCATTCCCAAGATCCCACCCAGCCCTGCCCTCTGGCACTGGGAGCCATTCCCTGGCTCCTGTCTTTGAAAGGAAATGTTCCATACAACTGTGAATCCTTGTGAAAATTATGGTGTATTTTTGGCTTTTTATTAGAAAAATCTGGCCATTATATGTAAATGAGCTATTCAGTGTCCAGTGAATTCTCTAAAGTCAGTGAAGACAGTAATCCATAGAATCAGCTTTAGTTTTTTGGGGTTTTTTTTCCCCTACATGTTTTGGATTAGATTAGTCGAGTCTGCTCTCTGTTCTAATCCAGTTGTTCTTTCCAAGGTGAATTTTCATTGCGACCAGAGTAGAAACTTTTAAAATGTGGAAAAATTTTGCCTTCTCTGCCCCATCCCTTAATATGTTGGATTGTTGGTTTGTGTGGCTTTTCTATTCAGCATCGTGTATGAACAAAATCATCTTTAATACCAAAATTGAGTCATTTTACAGCATAAAAACCATCCTGATTCAAACAAATCTGCTCACTCATTTGAGCAGACATTAGAACACTGCCTCATACTCTCAGTTTTCAGCACAAGGTGAACACAGTCTGTCACTCAAGGCCTTGTATCATTTGTCTCCAAGTAGCATTAAAAAGAGATTTCCCTTTAGACTCCAGGATGCTGCCTGGCACATACAAATCTTTTTCTTTCTTTTAGTTTAAACAAAAATCCTTTATATTTCATTATTGGAAGATTAAGACGTTCAGGGTTTTTTTCTTTTTGTGGATTTCTTTGCCTTAAAACAAGCTCATGTTTTGTTGACATATCAATCAATTATATAAAGAATTAAAGGTTAAAATTATCAAGGTCATATAAAGACTAAAAAGATAAAAGCTGAAAAATGCAAATTCAAAGCCATTTAAGCTCAGTGACATCAGCTGACTCTAAGTTATGTCTTTTATCCATAACTTATATATAACCTGCATCTACATATATATAATATATATATTTCCAGTGATCTTCATCACTCCTCTCAGTTTTTCTGCTCCTAAATAAGAAGGATTTAGATGGTTTATTTAAAAAATAGTAAGCCTCTCCAGAAATAAGCAAGTGGTTAGTGTTTCACCATCTGTTTCAAAGTGAAATACAGTATGAAAAAATAACCTTTTCAATTTAAGTATATCTTAATTTCTTCCATGAAACAGCATTTTTCAGTGATTTTGTGCAGGGTTTTTTGGGGTTATTTTGCGTTAAATAGTGTATTTTATTGTGGTAAGGGATGAATTGCAGGTTGCCTCAAGGCAGGGATAGTTTTCCCCTCACAATTTTCTCTCTCCTTTTCCATCCTCAAGTTCTGCTAGAAATCCACCAAGCCACTCCTCATTTTTTGAAGGTTTGGATACAGAACTGAACCACCCATTATTTTCCCACCTGTAGCAATGCTCACTCTGGAGAGCTAACTTAGAGCTGCAGAAAAATAGGTTCATTAAATGCTATTTGCACAATAATGCACCATGAAGAACTTATTATTTTAGATTTAAATTACTGTAAATTAGAGAAGAAACAGGATTAAAATATTCAGAGCAGCTGCCTGAGCTGGTTTCAGCTCTGCTCTGAGGATGGCAAGATGAGGTGCTGGAGTTGTGCTGCGCTGCCTTGGAGCTGCAGGAAGGTCTGTGGGATGCCAGTACCATCTTCAGGCAAGTCAGGGCATAACAGAGCAATTTCTCAAAACTAAAGGCCAAAGCATAAATCAGTCTGAAAATCAGCCCTTTCACCTTGCTCAGGTGTTGTCCTTTGTTAAAGTCAAAAATGTTGTTTTTTGCCTACTCTTGAACCTACTCTTGCACAGCAGTAATGGATTTTTAAACACATGCAAAGTAGGGTAATCTTAATTTCAAAAAAAAAGGGTAATAATTTTCTTTTTTCAAGTACAGACTGAATGCAGACAGACTGAGGGGACAGACCTGAACATTCCTCATCGGTACCATAAATTAATTTAAAATATAATAAAACTTAACATTTACTTTGTTAAGCACTGAAATCCCTTGCTGCAGGATGTGCTGATAATTTATTTGGATTTTGATTTGACTCTGAAATGTGGAAAAAAATCCATCAAGAGCCGTGACAATAAAACCACACCTCAGTGTAAATTGTTGAGAGAGACTGTTTCAACTACTTATTCTTTTTTTATTACA